>NW_003554251.1:0-1679 GCF_000090795.2 Amphimedon queenslandica | reverse complement strand
ATCTTCCTACTCTCCACTCCAGTCTTGTCCTCTTCAATCTTATCAATGTCCTTTTGTTTTATTCCTGGTAAGTACAGGCCAAAGGTTTGCCATTTTGTTAAGGCCACTCCAATAAGATTCATAGTTTCCCATTACAGAGGCGGGCCTGATGCGGGCGGGCGGGTTTGTTCATTTTCATTAAATTTATTCATTATCAGCTGTATAAATTGCTTGTATAATCAATGAAAAACCGCAATAATGAATAGCGATGCGGCCCCATGCGGGTGGGTAATGGGAAACAAGGAATCAAATTGGAGTGGCCTAATGGTTCCACCCATTCAGCCCACAGGTCTTCTCTAGGACTGGAATCAAGGGGAGAAGGTGGGATTAAAGAGGAGGCCATTTTGTGTTGTGAAGTGTGTGGGTGTTGGGGATTTTCCCTTATCAAGGCATATAGATCAAAGCTATATGCACTGTGTCACATGATGTATAAAATTATCTACAGCTCTTCACCTTTAATACAATTGACTGTGTTTACTGCAACCAAGAATGCACTGCACTACAATCAGCAATTCGTAAAAATGATGTTAAAAAGTGAACACTATTTATAGCAATTAATATAAGAATAGTTATGGGCCTAAAAATGTCTATCACTACTTTAAACGATTCTATAAAAGGCACAAAAATTATTATGAAAATCAATTTAAACTAGTTTAGAAGTTTACTCATTAAAGTTCCTTTAGTGGGTCACCCCCATCAGGTTGCTCATTGTCTTTCAAGCACTGTCGGACAAACCTTGCACACGAGACAGCTGCAAACTTTTGCCACTTTTTGTCTTTTTTTTCATTTCCCCAGTCAACAATAGCTTTTATTACAATCCATTGAAATCCTCCTTCTCTCTCTGCAACCCGATTTATACCATTTGCTTCCATTTCTCCTCCAAGTACTTGTGGGACTTGTTTTAACATTTTCTGTTTTTCTTCTTCATTGTGTTGCAATGTGTCTTCAGATGCCAAGACACCAATGTGAACTTTAACTGGTTTACTTTTAAATTTAAAAACATCATCATGTCTGAATAAATTCAACAGCTTTCCTCCACACTGGCATTCCTTTGTTTTAACAACAGTTTCAGTTCTTTCGTTACGCTTACTTGTAGTGTTTATGATACTTTTGGCAACAATAATGTCAGCTAATTTTGTTTTATCACCAAGTTCCTCAGTTTCACTCTCCTTTGCTCCATAGCATATCCCAATAGCAATGACAAACTCAGCATTCACATCATTTTGTACTGAAGTAAGAACTCTATCGGTTTCATCTGGACCCTGGCCTGTGCTTATTATTGCAACATTACACGGCCCAAATTTCCCCAGGATAAAATTTGCTGATTGATTTTTTGTGATAACTCTAATATATTTACGATCACCTCCAGTAGGTTCAGTGGCACCCATCACAGCACGGTATTCTATAGATGTGGCAGTCACCAGAATGACATTGACTTCTTGTTATAAATTCCTTTTCTTCTTCAGTTAGTTTTCCAAAAGATTTCTTAGTTAGCGATATATTTATATTTTCTAGTTTTGGACAATGTTCACTGACATCTGGAGGTAGATCTGACTCTATTATAGTATATGTTACTAGAAACTATTAAATCATTTTGACATACTTTGATCATCACTTTTAGTCTTGTCTGGGCTGATTGC
>NW_003554250.1:0-1679 GCF_000090795.2 Amphimedon queenslandica | reverse complement strand
CAAACTAACACATCAAGCAGGATGAATAATGCTGTCCTGCATCCATATAAATGATGTTTTGCTAAAATATGCATCAACCATCAAATTACTAATGTACAAGTACAGTAGGGTAGGATTATCTTTCTATATACTTTACTTCACTAAGACTTATAATTTGTACATGTATGAACATGCACCGACACTCTCTCTCTCATTATCTTGCTTTATTAATAATCCATCCTTTACCAAACTCTAGAGATGATGCTATTTCCCAACAAAAGTAAATTCAAAAAATGTAGTAAAGATACATGTGTGTATAGACACAACAAAATTGACCATTAAATTCCTATGGAAAATTCTTTCAGCCATTTTTTATGCATGCAGGGTCTTTGTGCAGTCACTGCAGTGTGTATGTATAATGGCTGGTGATTTACTTGGATATCTTTGTGATTCATTGTTTACAAAAAATGAAAATGTTTATAACTATGCTACACTAATAAAAAGCTTAAACTCAACTACAAAAAAGAGGAGTCCATTAAAAATGATCACATCAGCTTTCAATGATGATTGAAGAATATCATTTTGAACTCCTTGTTGAACAGGAACATCGTGAGGCTCCATACCTGCTACCCTTGCAAAGGACATTGAGGGGGTGGCTTCCAGTACAATTACAAGCATAACACAGACCAAACAATTTATCTTTTCTATTTGCTAGGCTCCAAGTACGTGATAGTTTACTATATTTCTTCTTTCTTCCCCAAGACTTCTGTATAAATATTTGTGACAAGAGTGAATGAATGAGAGAGAAAGAAAAAAATAATAATAATTAAGCTATTAATAATTATTATTGCTGTTAATATCACCTTGCACTTAAACCGTTTACACCGGATTTTCCTAGACTGCCGGTATGCATAAACATTGATATTTCCTTTAGTTGTACCATATACTTCAAAGCATGCATTAGCCTGTGATGATGAGCCACAGATTGAAGTTGATGCTTCTGGATTTATGGTATAGGATATGGAGGCTGAGACTACAATACCTAATTTGTATTTGACCTATTAGAAAAAAAATGAAATAATAAATATCTCTGACACCCCAGCTTCCTTTTCACTCTTATCTCATATTTTGACTCTCACCAATACTCTAGCAGTAGCCTCTCCTTTAACAGTTAGAGTAGGTCCTGTCTCAAGCTTAGCTGATGCCTTCATGTTAACATCATTATCCAAACGTCCAATGAATGCATTAAAACTCAGTTGTCCAGATATTTGGCCAGTGAGACTGACCTTCAGAGTACCTACATAAATAAAGAAGCTATATTTTGCTTGGAAAAGAGTAATTGTCTTTTGCCATGAGCGAGTGAACTTGTATGTCCTGTTGTTGTGCTTATTTTATTTAAGTGCGTGGAACCGACTATCTTAATGTAGCACTTGTATGTCAAAGTGCTGACAGAGTTTTGGTCTGGGAAGTCTCTCACGTATGAGAACATTGCATCAAGTGCAGTGTAAGTTTTTTTCCAGACAACAAGATCAAACCTTGAAACCCTCCTGCTGCTACGTCAGCATGTAATTTAGAATATCCAATCTCTGTGGCCCACAAATATCCTCTGTGATATGGATATGTAGAAACATCTTGACGTCTCCCAGACTTTGACTGTACCAAATTATAATTAGAATTAGATGTTGAGTCCCAATCTGAAG
>NW_003554249.1:0-1679 GCF_000090795.2 Amphimedon queenslandica | reverse complement strand
AAATTGATGTCGGAGTCAGCTCAAATTTTCTACAGAGCATTAGGTATTTTTCAGAAAATAGCCCATTTCTAAAAATGGCTGTAACTCAAAAAAATCTTTTTGGAATCAGCTCAAACTTTCTACAGAGCATAAGTACATCAATGTGTATCAGAAAATGTAATAAAAATTTGGGGTGATGTCGGAGCCATTTTATTGAAAAAGCATGGGCTATAGTACAGGGTATTTTTCAGAAAATGACTCATTTCTAAAAATGGCTGTAACTCAAAAAATATTTGTCGGAATTAGCTCAAACTTTCTACACGGCATAAGTACATCAATATGTATCAGAAAATGTAATAAAAATTGGGGGTGATTTTGGAGCCATTTTTCCAAAAAAACATGAGCTATTTTTATGCTATTTTTAATCGCTTTCACATGTATGGTTATTTTATAGTCTATTGATAAAGCAAGGAGCTCACTGGATGCTGAACTAACAGCACTGGTTGGTGAGTCATACAACAGAGCCTACCACCTGATGGTCAGTGTACAGTTACTCTCTGAACTGGAGGAGATCATACAGTGTCTTGTGAGACCTGAGAAGAAGAAACAGCTACAGAAGACATGGTGGAACAGATTACTGGTTAGTGTTATACTTACATGTACATGAATTATTATCAAACTATTATTATCACATATGCACTGTATAACATATACATGTACATGTACATGTATATGTATTACCATGTACAATGTACATGTAATGGAAAATTTTAATGGCATAAAAATTTTGTGGATCAGTCAAAAAATTAATTTTGTAGCTTTAATTTTTGTGGTTTATACTCTTGACCATATTAAATCAATTTTTGCATATTGAATTTTACTTACATACATGTACATGAATTATTACATTTACCTGTATTATTATCATGTAAGCATTATTCTGATGTGTGTGTGTTTAAACTATCAATGATGGTTTAACTTGTTTGTTTTATGCAAAATAATCAAGAAATAATTTCGGCATTAAAAATGCCCAAAATGATACTTAGTGCAGTCAAATTAATTCACTGAAGTCCATTAGCAATGAATCTGTACATACACGTACATGTGTAGCTGTTTGTTTTAAGTAAAGTACTCAATTATAATTATTATGGTTTCAAAGAGAGTATAGTCAAATGCTGAAATTATTACATGTATATACTATATACTATACATGTATACTATATTGTACAGTATAAAATGAAGCACCATGGTGTGTGGACTCGCCTGCTGAGATTCACTTGAGGGATAATGTGTTACTTGTATTGCCCCCATCATGATATTATATATATAAGCAACTTGATATTTGAAAAAAGGATAATAGATTTTGACAAAGTGCACCAATGCAATTAGCCAATTACTGCACTGATCCATAAAATAAATTATAGGTGTGGTCAGCACCTAGCACTGCACTGCAGTGCAGATAAACATGGCACGTGGCCCGGAGAAAGAAGAAAAGCTGAAATTTATTTTAGCATCTGAAGCTCTATTCAAAGAAAGAGTAAGCACAAAAAATTTGCCTAGATATTTAAAAGAGACTGAGATAGTTTGGTTGCTCTTGCTTTCCCCAATGCTGCCTGAAAATTTTTCGAAGAGGCTAAATCACAAACTTTGAGCAACTGTAACTCGCAAACAAAAAAGAGATTAGAAAATCCCCACATATT
>NW_003554248.1:0-1680 GCF_000090795.2 Amphimedon queenslandica | reverse complement strand
TGCATGTAAGCTATTACATTGAGTATATACATGTACATGTAACTGCAAACAGTGCATTAGGAGGCTAACTGAATTACATGTACATATACTTACAGCAAAGGTCCAGACTGCCATGTAACGCCACAATGCCAGCTTTCCTGAATTATAAAAAATAATAATAATCAATATTGTTAGTTTGTTACATTATCTTACCAGTTATTATCATTATGAGAAGCTTAGACAGCAAGCTCCTTGCCTATATAATGAAGCACAACAATACTAACAATCACTCAAATAGTAACCAAATCATACAAACACGTACACATGTACATACAAGAGCATAAGAAGAGCCTTCTTCAGTGATATAATCAAGCCAAGCCTATGGTTTTTGAATTCTAAGCCACTTTAAAAACTGACTTAACTCAACTTCCTACACCACATAAAATTAAAAGGTAAGAAAAATGAAGAATTCCTATACTATAGATTATTACCAGAAACTATGGTCTTTGGCCAAATTTTTAAGCAAATAAATTTCTCTGCCCTAATTCTTCGTAAATGGACAGGAAAAATTGCTTCTGCTGATTTTATTTTTGTGACTGCACTTTGGCCAAGTTGGCCTGGCTAGTAAATTTTTTAGAGTTGAAATTTCACAAAATTCTCAAAATTAGCAGAAATTTTGGGCCAATTTTTTTCAGCTAGAACGAATATACTTGTTGCTCAAAAAGGACACTAGGCAACAGTGTAATGCCTTATCAATTGGCTATACCTAAGGCCTTTTCACACTGGCCAAAGTAATGTGTATTAATCGTGTTCACACTAGAGTGGTTTTTAATTGATGCGCATCAATGCACATCACTCTTACTTCACCTCCAGAGGTGGATTGATGTGAAGTGATGCACTTCGATCAATGTAAACCAATGGCAACTAGTGTAGTGCAATAAGTGCATACATTATTATTATTACCTGATACTCTTCTGATAATATTCCACTCAATGGAAAATATTTATTAAACTGTGAATAGATAACAGCTGTCAGTATACCAAGAAGTAGACGCTGTAGACCAGGCAAGAGACTACAAATACACATATACGGGTGTACAATAAACAGAGAACAGTTCAGGCCTTACCTTGATGGAGTAGTTTTATAATCAAATAATATACTTGATATGAAATGCTTGTATCTTATATAGCTTATCTGGAAAAGGGGGGAGGGCAAGAAGAGAGTGAGAGACAGGGTCAAGTTACTCAAGTACAATGTACATATTATACATGTACATGTACTTATTACAGTAACAATAAGGAATTAAAATCATGCATGGATTAGTTTAATCAGTAAAATTTAATTAGTGAGACATTTGGATAATGATAAGTGCAAGTACTTACTGCATAGCTGGAAATAGTTTCTAAATTTTCCAAGTGGCAGAGTTTTATATTGGTGATTATCGTATACTAACTAGAAAATTTGTTAAACTAAAATTTTGCAAATTGAGGTTCTTTTGTCAAAACTTTAGTCTCCAATTTGATAGGGTTCCATAAAAGCATGGACAGGGTTAAAATTTCACCAAAATTTTAACCTCCAAACCTCTTTTAGAGTCAATTTACTAATTCTAACGCTACAAATTTTCCAGCTATACGGTATATGCCACTGATGATTGATCATGCTCAAAATTACAGGTTTTATATGGCAGTTGCTCACTGACAG
>NW_003554247.1:0-1680 GCF_000090795.2 Amphimedon queenslandica | reverse complement strand
GTTGCTGAAACGGGAAGAAGATGGCTGCCAACAAAAAAGATAAAATGTAAAGAGCATTTTCTTGCAAGTGAAAGACTTTTTGATGGGAATAAGTGCATAACTGTTATTCATTTGTTGTATAGATACTGTGATTTGATTATTGAAAAATCAAAAAAAATAATCTTAGTTACCCTTTAATAAGTACTTTATTTTATACAGTAATTACCTGTAAATGTGCATCACTAGTAAATAATGACTTTGGAATATCTCATTGAATTAAACGAGAAGATAAAGCAGAGATGTTTACGCATCCCTAATATAAAGACATTATAGGCACTAATTTTGACTGGCAAAGAATTACCTTAGTCAATAATTGAGAATTAGTAGAACTATCATAAGATGATAGTCCACCCTGCTCTGTTGTGACAACTTTCCTGATTGAACATTTAAGTAACCATAATGTATAATCTTCGGGACAAAATATCTAAAAATTATAACTCAGTATACGTAATACATACATAACATATATCAGTTTAATCTACCTTGGACAAGTTTTCTGTTGTGAAGAAATTGACAATGTACTCAAGCAATACAGTGACTACACTGCTTACTAGAAACAATGACTCAGCATCAGATCTCTGACTACCAAAATCTTTCTAGCAAATATAGAATATTGCTTATGTTCACAGATTTTAGATTCAACATTCCTTTCACAGCTAGTGTGATAAAGAAAGGTACAGAATTTTTTACTATAATGCAATTTGCACTGAAACTTCCAATTAAAGATGATAATTGCTATTTTGGATCATTAAGTAATGGAGCTAAAATGTCAACTGTTTCAATGTTAACTAAAACAGTAGAACTACAAGATGTTGGAGGACTATGATTATCTTTAATATGCGGAATATGTATATTCTTCAGCATCTTTAGGCATTTTGAAACATTTTAAATCCTTATTTACTCTTGTACGATAAGATCTAACTATATTATTCAAATAAAGACTATATTTTTATGCAGCATATGTTTAATAAGTAATATTCTGAATCCATTTTTAAAATTAAAAGGCTTAAGTCATAATATATTAGAGTCGGCATCTGAATGTTCTAACGCATCACAACACACTCAAACATTAAAATGCCTAACAAAACCCATCCTCTGCAAGTGCCTGCCACTTATCACACTGACTGGCAATAATTGGATGAAATGCCATGTGAGAGTGACAACTTCTTACTTGTTCAAACTGTCCCACACATGTTGCGTATAAAGGTAGAGGCACTTTGCCACAATTTAGGACTCTTAATTAAAGGCCACTTGTCATTGGCAACATTGCTTAAGGGGGCGGGGTATGTAATTCTCATTAATTATTCATATACTTTCAAATCATTTATAGCAAAATTACTAGAGTGTTCAACTTCTTTTATTGACAGATCTCATCATTTTATCTTTATGTAAAAAATCAGTGAGATTGATATTAAATGTGGAACAAGAAAAAAATTGAAGATGAAATTTGTTGCTTTGACGCATTTTGTGACAACATACTTCATAAAAGAGCCTTCAAGTTAATAAAATGAAGTTAAATTTTCTTGATCTATAAACGTATGGAGTGATTTGTACATTAAGTTTCTTAGTTCTTGATAAACCGCCAAACCGAGGCTATACAATTAGCTGTAAACGTCAATAAACCAGTCATAGAGAATAAAA
>NW_003554246.1:0-1680 GCF_000090795.2 Amphimedon queenslandica | reverse complement strand
ATGGCAATGAAATTTCCTTTAATTTCGGTACATTATTGGTTCCAAAATTCTATAATACTATTTACTACAGGTCTTACTATATATGATGCAGAATTGACTGTTATTGATGATAATTATACCATTGACTTCAATGTAAGTACAACTGCAATTAATTGATTATTATTATTGAATAGGTTACAGCTCCATGTGATATTGCTCTATTAAACAATTACACATATACTTTACTACATAGAGATTACTGTCAGACAGAACTTAATTCATCACAACTTAATATTAGTATACCACTTGATGATAATGTTCTACCTAACACAATGATACCAATCAGTGTTAACATTGAATCATTGATTCATGATTCAACGTGGTCAGTAGCTCTTAATGTATCAAACAGGTTTGGTTCTGATGTGACAGACTATACTAACATTACAAACAATAAAAGTAATTATTATATCAAAATAATTGCTATTAATTAACTGTGAAACTATTTTTTACTCTTTACATATTAGCTAACAAAAATCAGTGTTACTCGGAGCCTATTTTATCACTTTCAACTGCAATAGTGCTTTCACAAACAGTTACTCCTTCTCTATCATCAAGTATAGGTCTAACTTCCTTATCTATTTACTGTTACAGTTTCATCTTCTTTTTAGTCTATAAATCTGGTTCTATTCAAACTTCAATGGACTGCACTGCAGTTATTATCACTAGTACAGTATACATCAGTAACATCACTACAACACCATCAAATAATGTCATTCCAATTGTTATTGGTACTACAGCAACTGTTATGATACTACTGATAGTAGTAATAATACTACTCATTTTCATGATATTTTTATGCTATAAAAGATCTGATATAGTAATTACTATTGCAATTACGATAAACATTGCGATAACATGATTTTTGTGTTTTTATTGCAGGCTGGAAATAGATGTGCTTTAAATCAGAATATCACTGTGCCACTTGAGGCCTGTCCTGCATATGATGATATTTCAAGAATAAATACTGCAAACTGTGAAGCATACGGCAAAAGAGATACATTTATAACTGCAGAATATGAAACTGTAAATGTTAATTAGCCAATTTTTAATTTGATTGTCAATAATAATTATAAAATGTACAGTTAGACTACGCCCACTAGATCTAATAGTTATTATACCGAGTTTTATTGTGAAGATTGAAGAAAGGCTGTGAAGAAACTAGAAAGACAATTATATCGTTGTTAAAGATGTCCCTTACTCCGTTACTGTCCTTATTTTTTGTCTGCTTCAGTCTCCTCTTTTATTCAGTGGATTCTTGTTCAACAGTATCTAGATCAGGTGTATCACTAACTGGAGTATGTCCTAATGATACTTTTATCATTGTACCCATTGGAGCAACACTAACTTATGAGTGCTCTTACAATAACCTTGGTAGTGGATATCGACCATATTGGAATATCAGTAGAAGTATTTACCATGATGCTTTTGGTATTGAACCACCTGTTACTAATCTAGCTGTTAGTCTCAATGAAACTGTTCTAACTATTACCACTAATAAAAATCACACAATGTTAGATATTCAATGTGGAGTGTGTCAGTACGCACTTGCAGAATGTTATTCAACAGAGTTTATTGGAACAGGATCAGTTCAACTGACTGCCTTCGGTATATAGACATTATTATTTTGGTATAATCAATAAC
>NW_003554245.1:0-1680 GCF_000090795.2 Amphimedon queenslandica | reverse complement strand
AATGTAATATTTGGATTTCCCGTAAGGATTAGCACAGTCCCCCACTGGGTGGGACTCATCAATAGGGAGGTACTGGGACTCTCCATAGACACAGGCCGTCGATGAAAATACAAAGTTCTTGACCCCGTACTTCTTCATAACAACTAGTAGATTAAATACAATCGAGAGGTTACACGAGTAATATTCGAGTGGTATCTTCATTGATTCACCGACTGCTTTCATACCAGCGAAATTAATGACAGAGTGGAAGGAATATTTAGTAAAAAGGTCGTCTAATCCTGAGGTGACTGGATCCTTAGTGAGATCAATATCATAAAATGGAACCTGGAGGAGAGAGAGAGGGAAAATGAGCAAAAGGACAGAGGACAAAAAAAGGAGGAGATTAATACACAATCCATTTATATAACACTCCAAGATAAGGAGAACTTACAGAAGGAAAAAAAGTTTATTAATTATTATTGAATTATTGTGTATGGCTCCTAGGCAGACAGGTCTCTTTACCAACTCTATCAATGCAAAACTTTTGAGGATCATTGTACCTGCAATAAAAGGAAAATAAATAATAATTAATAAAGAAAGAATAGAGAAAAAGACATTAAATAATGAAATAATTAAAAACAAATTTGATAGATTGTGTACATGTACATGACATGTACATGTACATTCTTTCATTTGTTGTAAGTAAATCTGGTCTTATTGTTAACAAATTAGCTGCTTCATTAAGCACCTTCCATTGGCGCATTTGCTGACTTGTTTGTAACATGTTTGTGTAACGCAGCATTAGACTATAAGTCCATGCAGACATTGTTGTCATAAGCTCCTCTCCTTTATACATGCACGTACATATGCTGTATGTATCTCATTTTATTGAGACAATGAGGTTTGACCTGGTTCAGTACATGAACTGATGTACATTAAATTACATGTAATACACATCAAGAGAGCTCAATCTGTTTTAAGTAGTTTCAAAATTAGAAGTGCTAGTGTGTAAAGGTATTAAATGTACCGGTACTTACTTCTTTCTTCTCAAGGTCTTTTCTTGTTATTGATAAGTAGCCAGGAGGCTATTCAGCAGCTGCTAACACTGGTAATAACAATGACTCAGAATTGATCCTAATAATAATAATAATAATAATAATAATAATAATAATAATAATAATAATAATAATAATAATAATAATAACATAAATAATAACAATAACATTAATTAACTTGTACATGTACATTATTAGATGTGCATGTTTACTTGGTATGGATTCCCTGCCGAGTAATACAATAATAATAAATATATGTATCATTGAATAATTCATCTCTACTTACACGTAACACAGTATACTTAATATACTTAATAGCAGGCTATCATCAAAAACAAAAAGATCACAAAATCAGTCCAGCAAATAATCATTCAAAATCATAATAATTACAAACCAAATCCATAAACACACACACACACACACACACACACAGGGGAAATACCACACTAAGATAATATAGTTACCTAGCAACACAACCACCTAATAATAACAATGATAGCAATACATGTACACCTAATACCTTAAGGTTACTTTTAAATGCGGGTACTATTAATTGCAAATTTTGCGTTTGGGTGAAAAATCGCAATTATTAATACGTGCAATTATTAATAATGACATCATGATGCCATATAACTATTAGTAATAA
>NW_003554244.1:0-1681 GCF_000090795.2 Amphimedon queenslandica | reverse complement strand
TCATAAAAATGGAGACTTCTCCCCTGGGCATTTTTGACAAAATTTGGCCTGAAACCAAGGCTATATTATAATAGCCTTTGGTAATTGGCCCAATTTTTGAACAGCTTCAAAAATTTATAACAAAATTTAATTGGAATCAGCTCAAAGTTGATACACAACATAAAAACGTGTATATGTATAAAAAATATATATAAAAAAAGAAGAATTCTCTCCTTGTAATTTTAATCAAAATACCCTTTAGCACAATTTTTGAGTAACTTGACAATCTACTGACAAAAATCTGCACATGCATAATAGCACATACTTGAGACAATGATAGTAAGGTTTTGCATCTGGCCATTAGCTTGACAGGAGTATTGCCCGCCAATGGAAGAATTCGGAAGTATGAGATCAGATCCATCAGCATAACTTGCCATTAAAGAGGCAATTGAGCTACTTGATTGGAAGAGTTGTCTAAAGTCACTTGTAGAAACACCTTCACTGAGTTGGCTGGTATTTGTAATACTTGATGTTATAACATCGAGTATACTTGGAACTAATAAAAAAGATTTGAAAGTGATGCTATAGAATTTATTATTGCACAGTACCTTGAGTTTGGTTTCTAACCCACGTTATTCCTGTAGGATCCTGGCCACCAGGATCACCATTGTAAAAGCATATTAATCTAAACTGATA
Source organism: Amphimedon queenslandica (assembly GCF_000090795.2). NCBI lineage: Eukaryota > Metazoa > Porifera > Demospongiae > Haplosclerida > Niphatidae > Amphimedon > Amphimedon queenslandica. The sequence goes on along the minus strand of NW_003554244.1, from coordinate 1,006 downwards.
TCCTTGATTTATTCTGTATATATCATCTGTAACCATTTCACCAGTACCCAAATCAGTAATCTGGAATTCTATAATAATAATAAAATTATTTCGTAATACTATTATATAGTTTTGAAGCATATATAAGTTGCATGTGATTAGTATAAAAAGATTTCAATCAACACAAACAAGGGCATTATCTTGCTGTATAAGTTCATCATCATAAGGGCTCTGAATATTATAAATCAATTAAGATTTCCTCCTCATAGTAATGTTTCCAAACACATGCAAAAGTATTTGTTTGGGCTATGATGAGCTGTAAAATTTAATAGTATAAATAATCGGTCACAGACAAAATAAACATGACAAAAATGAAACGAAACCATGCATATGAGTTTAAAAGGATTAAACTGATTGTTAACGATATGACAACATTGAATGGAGGAAACAACCTGACAGATAGACACTGTAATTGCCAACTACTTTCAGTTTACACTATAACTGTCATGAGTATTAAGTACTTGGGTTGTCCTGCATATCTTAATGAGATTTTTTAAAAACTTTTTTAATTAAAAAACTAAGTCCTCTAGACTCATAGATCTATCTCCACAGCTAGTCCAAGCCTTCATTTATCAGCTAAAAATGCTTAAAGAGCAGCGCTAGGGAGAAGAAGCTCGCAAAGTAAGGGAGAAAAAATTAAAAAATACAGCGGCGATTATGCTGACACTCTTGAGATAGACAAAAGCATTTTCCAGTAGAAAACTACCTTCTAATTCATTAATATGTGTAGAATTTCTTAATTCTTACTTGGTAGCACAGAAACCGCGCCTCTATTTATAATTGGCAATTTTACATGTTTGCATTGCTGCTTGGATATCTTAATGCATAATTTTTTGTTTGCTGTCTTATGCATGATTTCTTAGGCAAATAAAATCTATCAAGACAATGATATCTGTGCCATCATTGTATATACGTAGGTGTTAGTTTTTAAAGCTCTTTTGACTTGAGTCAGTGCAAAACATACACT
>NW_003554243.1:0-1681 GCF_000090795.2 Amphimedon queenslandica | reverse complement strand
TTCCCTATCAATAAGGAAACTACTTTCATATCTGAGAAATGGTACAGTATAGCCACATAAAACATCATAAGATTTAATATACATGTATCTAATATATCTAAGACAAAAAGGAGGCTGGCATGGGAGTCTTGCCCATGTTCAAACTGCTCTAGCAAACCATACAATGTAACTGTTTTAATAAGGATCCAGCCACAAAATAAACTACCAAATATTCTAAAAACAACTAAAATTCATGATACATGTACATGTAAATGTACATTGTATAATTCTACAATTATAAGACAATTATGAAATAAAAGCATATACATGTAAGTACAATTATATGCAATTGTAAGATTATCCAAATAGCTGTGTCATGTATTATTAAATGTAGCATGTACATGTAGTTATGTGCATGATATCATACATGAACAGAGCTATACAAAGCCTTACATGAATGAATATAGGAGAAAAAAAGAGAGAAGGGGTCAGAAAATGTACTGTACAAGAGAGATGGAGAGCATTTTCATACATGCAACAGTTCATGTATTAAAGGTGCATTAAAAGATAGAGGATTGAATATTCTTAATTAAGTCAATTAAGGATTAAGGGCAAGCACAATTGGCTTCATTATCCTTGTACATGTACATTACAGTAGGATTCATAGCAGGGATAAGGAGGGAGGCAAGGAAGGAGGAAGAGAGGGAGGGCGAGATCAAGATAGGCAGGCAGGGATACAGACAATCTAAGACATATACCCAAAATGATTAGGATGCAGGACATGTGTAGTGCATTAGTGATACGGGGTATGACTAAATATTAAAATAATTATGCTAATATAACAGTTAACCTTATAATTGTTGATGGCAGTGGCATTTGAAGTTCCTGATCCCTCTTTATTTTTCTGGACATGAGTGGAGAACTAATAATATCCAATAATTGCTTCTCTTTCTGTATTAAGATCTCTTCATCCTATGTATTGAGACATAAAGAACAAAACAGAGAGGATGGAGTACATGTGCATGCAGTGCATTTGTCATATATCATAATCCCTTTTCCTGATTACTCATAAAGAGCAAGTACAACCCAAACATTTCTAAATGTATGTGTGTATGACACCACAAACACATAAAAACAAACACAAATACACAACCACATACATATACAATCAGAAATACATAAACACATACATATACAATCAGAAATACACAACCACATACATATACAATCAGAAATACATAAACACATACATATACAATCAGAAATACACAAAGCTATACATATACAATCAGACATACACAAACATACATATACAATCAGAAATACATAAACACATACATATACAATCAGAAATACACAACCACATACATATACAATCAGAAATACATAAACACATACATATACAATCAGAAATACACAACCACATACATATACAATCAGAAATACATAAACACATACATATACAATCAGAAATACACAACCACATACATATACAATCAGAAATACACAAACCCATACATATGCAATCAGAAATACACAAACCCATACATACATAGGCGGCTGCAGGATTTTACAACTAGTCAGGCATGGGTGTGGCACAGGAAGTAGGTGGGGTGCGTGAAGCGCGCCGCGATTTTGGCCACACCCCCTTTTTTATCCGCCATTTTGACCCCCAAAGAGTTAAAAATAGTAACAGGCATCA
>NW_003554242.1:0-1681 GCF_000090795.2 Amphimedon queenslandica | reverse complement strand
AAAAAGAGACAGAAGGATTCAGCATGTCTACTGTGCAATGCAGCAATAAATGATATATATAGGCCCATTAATGCAAAACATAAGTTAAGGAGAAGTTGACCATGATCTGATGTGCGTAGTTTCCTATGACAGAAGATAATAAATAAATAGTCATTGTTACTATTGCTATCCACTTGTTTTAGCCACTAACTTGCTTGATAAGTAAGTTGTTACGGTGATAGTGAGACAAACAAGAGATATTACAATCCCAATATATGTGATAGAGTCTAAGAACAATGTCAACCCTGTTCTCTCTGTTGGCTCAATAATTGGAGATGCATCCTAATATGATTATAAGTGATGTTGTGACAAATTATTAATAATATACTTACCAGTAGTATAGCAAAACTTGTTAAGTGATCACACTGGCACATAACTTGTGAATCATTACTGCTTGTGTTACAACCTTCACTTGACCAATCACCATATCCACCTGACAATGTAGCATAATATTTATTGTAATATTAGTTTTTATACCATCAAATGATTGATTCCAGAATGTACATTGTGGATTTGTACCATTGCTGTTCTGTATAAAACAAATTTAGAATCCAATGTAATATCTGTACACATCACTAACGGGATCTAACTGGAAACTGAGATCCACTGGTGGTTTGATTCCTCTAATAGTTCCTGCTCCTACAACACTTGCAGATACAATGATACTACTTACTTTCAAGTAGCTAAAGTTTCGTCTTAAGAACACGGATTCACTTAAAAAGACTAAGTTAGTGATTCTAGTATTATTGATAAAGTGTGGGACAGCATTGAATAAACTTTTTGGTAAACTAATTGAAGCTGTTGGTGAGCTAATTGGCTTTCCAAAAGATAAACTTTCAGAGCTTAAGTTTCCTTTTGATGTGTTGTTGATGACTACACTAAAGTTTTGACCACTTTCTTCAAAGTCATCAAGATCAACCTGTTGTATCGACACAGCAAATGATGTTTGTGCAATAACTACTGGTTCTGATGAGTTAGTGATTGGAATATTCTCCGCAACGGATTCAATAGCTTCCAATAATCTATAATGTATAATTCAATTTTCATGTAATTCCTTATTTATGATGTGAACTAACTTTGCTGATGTGTTTGATGATTTCTGACTTTCTTCTAAAACCTCCTGATTGACTACTAAAATGTTGTCCACCACTTCCAAAAATGTTGATGTCAGCTGGAAATATAATGTGCTTTATGTTAATTATTATAATTATATAAATTACTGTTATATTTCCAGAGACGTCTTCAGTAGCAGTCACTAAAATACTAACACTTGCAGTCACTTCAGTAGATTTTAATTCCTGTGTATTACTTGTCAGCTCTTCTAGCTGCTGAACTTTCTCATCTACTGGAAGCTATCAAAATATGTCATATCTACTTTTTATATTGTAGTATTAGTTTGTCTTACATTTCGTAAGTTACATATTTTACGCGCTAAATCACTGAAGTTACATTGTGATACATCAATTGTAGTCCAGAGAGCTCCATTAGTAAAATCCCCTCCACAGTATCTGAAAGCTTTTAATTCACTACCACTTGATGATGTATCATTGTCACCACATGGACAATCAACTATTGCTTCCACTCCAATATTAGTCTCTGGCCAGTGTACACTTATATCTAGACTTGTATCACCAGATTGAGA
>NW_003554241.1:0-1681 GCF_000090795.2 Amphimedon queenslandica | reverse complement strand
TGAGGTCTAAGAAACAGATGATGGAGCGTATGAGTAAAGTTATTGCAAGGACCAATGTGGAGGAGTTACATCCAAAGGAAAAGGCCGACTTTGTATTGAGTAAAGATATCAAATCACTGCATCACATTGGAGATATTATTTCAGGCACTACTGCACTACAGCAGTGTAGAGTGAAGAAGATTGATGGTATTACGCTTGCTGGCAAAGCAGTTTCATTTTTACTATCAATAGAGGCACCAGATTCATCTCCTTTATCTATTTCCCTCCCTTCTCTGAGGTGTAGTCTAGTACCAGTTGGTAAAGGTGATCAACCCATTCACACTACAGTCACTACCACCAGCACTGTTCCTGGAGTGTATAGGATACAGTGTAACCCTTCAACCAGTGGTACTCATACAGTAAAAGTACAAGTATATGATGTACACCTTGAGGATACCTCACTAGTCATCCCTTTCAATCCTTACCTTGATAACATCACTCCAGTACGTACTATAACTGAGCTTAGCCTTCCCTGGGGAGTTGCTGTAAGTGACAACTGTGTTATAATAACTGAGTGTAATGGTCACTGTGCAACAATACTGGATAGAGAAGGAAAGAAAGTGAAATCATTAGGAGGGGAAGGAGGAAGTTGCAAGCTCTCTTATCCTCGTGGTATAGCCATTACTCCAGAAAAATTCATTCTTGTATCTGATAATCACAGGATCCAGAAGATAAGCATGGATGGATACCTTATAGCATCAGTTGGTAAGGAGGGCAGGGGGCCACTACAATTTAACTGTCCTTATGGCATAGCCATTTCTCCTATAACAGGACAGGTTTATATTGCTGATAGGTATAATCATCGTATACAAGTCTTGAATCCTGATCTAACCTTCTCTCATTCATTTGGTAGTAGAGGATCAGGTAATGGACAGTTTCAGTCTCCATATGATGTTGCTATTGACAGTCAAGGATTAGTGTATGTTCCTGATCATGGTAATCATTGCGTTCAGAAATTTTCTCCAGATGGAAAGTTTGTGGGTCAGTTTGGCACTAAAGGATCTGGTCCTGGACAGATTATTGGTCCAGCAGGTATAGCAATAGACACTGCAGCTACTGGTCTAGTGTATGTTAGTGAATGGGGCAATCACCGTATTTCAGTCTTCACTAGTGATGGTGTGTTTGTTAGTAGCTTTGGAAGTAGAGGCAGTAATATTGATCAGTTTTTTTTACCTAGTGGATTAAAATTTGATAAAAATGGATTCTTATATGTTTGTGATTTCAATAATAAGCGATTTGTTGTTTATTAGATTTTTTATTTTTTATGATCATGTTTTGGTTTATAAAAATACTCTAAACATTGTAGTTCAACAATGACAGCTTTGATAATCAGTGTGTCACAATATTGCTAAGTGTGACAATGCGTGCATGAGTATTTATTTTCTATGAGATACAGTACATAGGTGTAGGAATGAAATTTGCATTGGGGGGCCAATCCTATACAAATTATCACGCACTCATAATAAAGATGAATGTGTTTTACAGGTGCTAACTAGATACAGGTAGCACTTGTAACAGCACAATAGTTAGGATATTTTCACTGTTAAAAAATTAGCAATGAAGTTAATGCCAGATAGAATTTGTTTAACATTTTATTTTATTGGGGGGGCCATGGCCCCCCTGGCCCCCTCTATTCCTACAC
>NW_003554240.1:0-1681 GCF_000090795.2 Amphimedon queenslandica | reverse complement strand
GGCCCACAAATAATTATCTTTATGTTAATCAAAGATACATATCCTTTTGCCATTGCTCCTTGTAATATTGTTTTTGCTGACTTTATTCTTTTCACTACCATCTTTTTAACCTTCAATTTGTCAAAATAAATGTCCACATATTCTTTAGTTCTTGGGCAATCATTCAAAATACCATCCAAATATCTACAAAACCCTCCATCACTTTGATATGCTTTAGATCGATATATAAGTGCAACAGAATCAAATCGCGAACAATATGCTAGTCTCAACTTCCAACACAGGCTACTATACTCCTCATCACTCATCGACAACACCATATTGCCTATTGCTAGTAATGTACTAAAATCTGGATACTTTTCATGTATATACATGCTATCACTGAGTTTGTTATCACAATAATTTCTGATGCTTAGCAGCTTCTCTTCTTCTACACCTACTCCTACTAATGCCTCATATAAAATTAGCAGAGTGTCCTTGTATCCTACTTCAACTACAAGTCTGTCATAAAGTTCAGAGAAAGTCTTGGGACTTATTTTGGAACTTAAATAGAAGCTACAATGATTACCATCTATCCCCCCATCATAGTAATAGCACAACCTATCATTTTGCTCAATTCCCAAGCCCTCAAGAGCTAGCTTGATGATTTTCATCTGTTCATGACTAATAACAATGTCTTCTAACCTCATAAGTTCCATCAGAGAAATCTGGGAAGAAATAGAACTGCAGCAAGCCATGGCCACTCTGCCTGGTCCATGGGGCGCGGCCATTGTTTTAACAATTTCATTTTCATTTATTATAGCAAGTTTAAATTATAACACATGAACAGGTGAGGAACAAAGAAAGCAAGGGAGAGAGAAATAATATACATAATAATTATTATTATTTGATTATGAAAACAGGCAAGACGTAAACGTAAGTCACAGCAAAACAAGAAAAAAAAACAAAAAAGAGAGAAAAACAGCAAAATGACAAAATTACTAGACTAGGAGGAATGAAATGCAACAAACAAAATTGCAAAGGCTATAGCTCATGGTTTCTTCCAAAAAATGGCTCCAAAATCACCCCAAATTTTTATTACATTTAAAAAATAGATATTAATGTTGTTATGCTGTGTAAAAGTTTGAGTTGATTCCGAGAAATATTTTTTGAGTTATTGAGCATTAAAAAAACCGGCCAATTTTTGAAAAAAAGCAAAGGCTATAGCCAATGGTTTTTAAAAAATTGGCTCCATAGTCACCCTAAATTTTAATTACATTTTTTAATACCTATTGATGTCCTAATGCTGTGTAAAAAATTTGAGCTATTTCCGACAAATATTTTATGAGTTATGAGCATTTACAGGTAGTCTCTATCTAGTTAGCCAGACTGAAAAAATTATTAAATTAATAAGAAGGTAATCAGAATCAGTTCAAACTTTCTGCATTAAAAATTTTGTTGGACATTTATGTTTTGAGCATAATTAAATGACTAAATGAGTCTGTCTAACTCCCTCTTTTTATTGAAATCAACTATCAAGTGATAAACATGTGTCAATGAACAATAACCAAAAGTAGCCTGTTAAGTAAACAAATTCCATTCATTTTCACAACTGAAAGGAAAGGATGCAATCTTATATGGTCATAGAATTTGTTTACTTAACAAGTTACTTTCAGTTATTGTTCACTGACACATGTTTATCACA
>NW_003554239.1:0-1682 GCF_000090795.2 Amphimedon queenslandica | reverse complement strand
ATACATACATGTGTATATGCTATGAGCCACATGTAATTCATTCCAACGTATTACAAGCCTCAATGAATATCATTATAGTCCAACCCACGATAGCCTTGTAGATACATAACACGTATCTCATTCTCTCTCTCCTTCATTAGAATGGTTCTGTATTGGAAGGATTATTATTATGGAAGAGTAATCTTGATAGACATTTTGCTGGTTTGGATGACTGCATGATATGCTTCAGTATCATTCATGGATCTAATTATTCACTACCTAAAATGATATGTAGAACTTGCAAGAAGAGATTCCATTCATCATGTCTGGTAAGGTAGTGCATGTACATGTATTTTATTGAGTGTTGATACAGTGAATAGATACACTCATTTGTTCAGTTATTATTTATTTTATTATTTTCCTTTCAGTATAAATGGTTCAGTACTAGTAACAAGAGCAGTTGTCCTTTCTGCAGGAACATTTTCTAAATTATTTTTGTGTGTCAACATATTTTAATTTTATTTATTATTATTATTATTATTATTGTTATTATTATTATTATCAAGTTTCACAGGAGGTAAAAACCAACCTGTAGGACTACCAACAAGGACTGCTGATATCCTGACACAAACAAATAAAAAAAAGAAGAAAAAAATAATGCATATATTAAAGGACAAACTAAGACAAATGACATGAAAGAACAGGGACACAAAAAATGAAAAGTACATGCATTAAAACTATGAAATTAACTAAAAAATGATTCCAAAAATAGTCCAAAGTTCCCTTTTAATTACATCAAATGAATTAAGCATCTAAATCAATATTATGGCAAAGTATCCCAAAGTCTTGTGATATTTTAATATTAGCAAAATTAAAATATTAATAGTAGTCTAAACATGAAAAACCAGCAACTATATTGCTACAACAATAAGCAGTTAGTTAAATTAAAAGTGGCAGTTGTAGTAAAGCAACAATAAATTATGTTAGAAACGGAACATTACAATTATTTTAATTTGAGAAACCTTGAAGCAATGTTATTCTGTAATTGTATTTTGTAACTTGCATCCTACAAGAATCACAAAAATAGCAATGCATTATTAAAATGTGATTGACTCACTAATTTTTTCAGCTACAGCCTTTTGATCAACACATATATCTTTAAGAGCTTTGACCAATGAATACCATGTAGCCTCAGATGCATTATCACCTTTTTCTAACCATTTTTGTAACATCATCCTAAGGCATACTTCATCATCACGTGCCTTATTTGCAATAACATCTAGTGAATTATAAAGTAAGCCCAGTGCACTACCAAGAGCCTGCCAATGTGTTGGGTCAAACATTGCTTCTTTCAATGATCTAAGAATCTCATGTAAATGAGTTGGATCCAAGCAAGTATGAAAAACTAAAGTCAATGAAAAGATAATTAACTATATACTATTAAATTTATATACCTTTACTATTGATAAACCAATCCCAATAGCTTTCTTGTCCTGTGATATCTGCTGCTGATTTATTGCAAGCACAATAACTACTCTCATTTTTTGGGTCTATGATGATGCAATAGCACCCTTCTGTCTTGGGACAGACAAATGCAGGCACAGGCATGCCCTCTATCTCAGGACAGTCAAATGCAGGTATAGGCGTGCTTTTATCAACTTCTCTCTTGCTACTCTCGGTGATAACTTTCATCACTACCTACG
>NW_003554238.1:0-1682 GCF_000090795.2 Amphimedon queenslandica | reverse complement strand
TGAATTTATGCCATCTGCCATCTTGTACTGTAATAATTTGATTTTCGCATAAGTAATTTTTTTGTGAATCTTCAAGAAATCTGCGAAATTTACAGCCCTCGAAAAAAAGGCGCCCTACAGTATTTCCTAATACATGTAAGTAAATTAAGTTAGATAGTGAATACTATTGTACACACAACTATATAAAATTTATATCACACCCTTCCTTCTTTAGTTACATCTCTCTCTTTCTCTTTGGTAATGAGTTGAAGTTACAGGCTAAGTTGTTATCAAAGGAGAATTGGTCAGGGGTTGGGTCTCAGTATCGTTGGTGGGCGAGGTTCTCCCACTGGGGATGTACCCATTTACGTAAAGAGGATCCTACCTGAGTCAGTGTTACAGAAAGACTCAAAGATAAAGACTGGAGATGAACTGGTAGCAGTTAATGATTTAATAATACATAATATAACTAAGGACTATGCTACTGAAGCTCTTACTAATGTACAGGGAACAGTGAGACTACTACTGATACAGGACCTATGAATGAGGATGATATCTGGAGACTGTATTGAATGAATGAATCTATTGATTGGTCACTCTCTTCTTACTCTTCTCTTGTGTTCCTTATTTCATGTTTTTTTGTCTGTATCTTTCAAGAGTGAGTGTATTTGTGAGTTTTTTGTTTTACTAAAAATGGGAATAATATTATATATATAACAAGATTTATTGCTCAGAGCACACAGCCAAGAATTTTACTTTGAATCATGACTGATATCAATCAGGATCAGCCTGATGGCATTCCTGTATCATGGATTTTGGGCAGCCTGCAAAGCAATGAGTCTAGTATGATACAATCATGATAACCATCCATGATACAAACATGCTGGAGTTCAGCCAGAGCAACAGACATGATTAAACATTGATGCCAGTAGAGGTGTATCAAAATAGGCATCAGACATGAATCATTGATTTTGGGTAGTGGCCTGTATCACAGATGATAATTCTGGCTGTATATGTGTATCTATGTATGCTCGTCGAATGAGCTGCTTCTCGGAAGTTGGCATAATGCTTTTAAAGCCTCTTCCTTTACCCAGTCTTTCTTCGAGCGGTCGAGCCTCCTTTAAATTCTTTAGCTGTCTGAATTTCCTCTGCCGAGGAATCTCTCCTGTTAGCTACTCTGACCTTACAGGCAGTACTGATCAAGATGTCACTAGCAAGCCAGTGCTGGGATGCGTTTGACAGTGGAGATTATGAAAAAGCTGCTCGCTTATTACCACTACTGAAGGCGGAGGCAGCGGAGCCAAATAGTATAAACTTATCGGATATACATAATACTAGTTTACTTCATTTGTCTTCAGGGCATGGCTGGTTGGATGTTACAAAAGATCTCATCACTCAATATCACTGTGACCCACACCAAAGAGATGATGGTGGTCAGACCTGTCTTCATTATGCTGCACAGCATGATTGTGTTGATGTGATGAGATATCTCATTGATGAGTGTCACTGTGATCCAATGGCTGTTGATTCTAGGAACAGGACAGCTCTTCATCATGCAGCTAGTAACGATTCGCCTGATGTAATCAAATATCTAATCAATGAGTGTAACTTAGATCTAATGGCTGCTGACTGGAGGGGGCTGACACCTCTTCACTGTGCTGCTGCTGGTATGAGTCGTTCTGCAGCTGTTGAATATTTGCTAT
>NW_003554237.1:0-1682 GCF_000090795.2 Amphimedon queenslandica | reverse complement strand
CTGAGCCCCTTAATGTTTGACATTCTTCTATTTACATTCAATATTCCTTTCCTTTTGTCATACTACAAGTCACAATGGTGTATCATGTTACTATTATGGTGATCGTGAAGTATATGTCTATATAGACCCCCTATGCGCTAAGACTATTTTATATGATTTATTTACAATAGCCACCTACGACTAAAATTACTGATGGCCACATCAAAGGCAGATGAAAGCCCAAGGTGCCGAAATGAAGTATGGCAAGAATACTATGTTGCCGCAACAGTTACCTTGTTTTTATGATGTAGTCTGGCCTCCATATTTTATATAATTGTTGCTTTTAAGCCTGTAGTATCTTGTAGTGCTCAGAAATATATGACCATAATTAACAAAAGGTACCGTTTGGCTCATTATTAAATTTATCAGTATAGTGATAATAAGTCAACTGGTGTGTTTTTGGTCGAAAAATAGCTTTTTGCACAAACTGATTATAGAGACGATAAGGTATCATTTGATGCCAAAGATGCCGCTATACTCCTTGTAGTTCCTGAGAAAGAAGCTACTAGATCCTCTAGCCAATACTGTGCACTGAGCATGTCAGACAGCCCATGAAACAGAGGCCATGGATCTTCGATGATCCCTGTTACACCACAATATTTATACTTACACGGTGACACCTTGTTGAGGCTCATAGCTGTGTTCATGCTGTTCTGGTGAGCAGCCCAGAGCTAGTCTACTGTGTAAAGCCATATATTATATAAATTGCCACTTGGTGGCTCCACATGACTTCATTGGCAGCACTGGTGGTGTCTCCCCCATTCTTTAGAGGCTTTAAGCTGCCTCAGGGAAAGAATAAGGCTATAGGTATGTCAGTGTGCGATAATTAGGGTCAATGGAATATAAATCAATGAATATACATATAACATCATTGCTAGTTCCCTATATTTCTTGGTGTAATAAATGACAGTACTGATTGCATGTTACAAATTAACCGAAAACTGAAATAATAAATAGCAATAATTATACCTAAGTTTAAATTTAATGCACATATTCACCATACATGTTGGTTGGTACTTACTTAAATTTGTGTCTCACTTGCCATTGGTAACAGTTTCTTTTTTCATTTAGCTTGGGACATCCTTGGTTTCTCCTTCACATCATTTAAAAGCTACATGTATAGACACAATTGATGGGGTTACACTATTACAGCCATACGCATGAATGCATTGTTTATTTATCCTCTCTGCAGACTGTGCTCTTTTGGATGATTATCTGCTGCATACTCCTCCTTTGCATTGTACTTCGTCCCAAAGCAGTCCTAAATCTCTTTCTCCTATTCGATGTATGGAGATTCATTAGCATTTGCAAGTGTTTACCGGTTTATGGTCTCTCTATTCTCCTATTTCACGTACGGAGATTCATTGGCGTTTTCATGTATCTGCCGGTTCATGGTCTCTCTCTCTTTTCACGTATAGAGATTCTTTAGCGTTTGCAAGTATCTACCGGTTTATGGTCTCTCTCCTCCTATTTCAAGTACAGAAATTCATTAAAATTTGCAAGTATCTACCGGTTCCTGGTTTCTGTCTCCTATTTTACGTACGGAGATTTATTAACGTTTGCAAGTATCTATCGGTTTCTTGTCTCTTTCTTCTATTTCTTGTACAGAGGTTAATTAGCGTTTGCAAGTATCCATCGGTTTC
>NW_003554236.1:0-1682 GCF_000090795.2 Amphimedon queenslandica | reverse complement strand
AGAGAGAGAGAGAGAGGGAGAGAGAGAGAGGGAGAGAGGGAGAGAGGGAGAGAGAGAAGGAGAGAGAGAGAGGGAGGGAGGGAGGAAAGAAATGAAGTGGTAAACAATGGTGGGGGGTAGATAGAAAAGGGAATTGGAAGGAACAAAAAGAGAGAGAGGGGGAGGGTAGGTAAACTAAAAACAGTGAAAACAATATTAACAAGAGACAACAGGTGTAGCAAACCTGTTTACACAAGAGATAATCTCATGAATACAAAGATACCAAACCACATGCACATCACATGCTCTGATAGCCTGATACACACATTAAATCATATCACATCAACTACATTAACAGGAACATACAATGTACATGTACATGCATTTATAAATAGAAATACTTACCAACAATGTTATATTCATTGGGCCTGCTAATAGAAGCATTGACAATATAACTTGATAAATAATTCGATGACACGTTGACCATGCAAGTGTATATACCAGAGTCCGCAGAAGACACAAAATATTGAAATTGCAAAGTCCTTCTATACTGCCCTCCACTAGGATTACTTGATAACTCTTGTAGGTTTTTCCTCCCATTAGAAGAAATACCAGAAGGAACTATTGTCCCATTGAATAGTATATCAATGCTGACTGTGACTGTAGGATCACCATGTATGTATAATGAATCAATGGAGCATTGAAGGTCACGTCTGAGACCAGCGTAATAGGGTGGAGATAGGTAGTTAAGAGCCAACACAACTGAATTAGGCTCAGGCACTGTAAGAGAGAGATAGGGGAAAGAGAGAGAGAGATGAAAAAAGAGAGTTAAGATAGAAGGTAAACAATTAAAAATGGAGTCTATAGTGAATGTGCATGTTCTGTACATGTACATGTACATGTATGTGGGAGAGAGAAAGAGATTGAGGTCAGACAAAATAACATCTGTCATAACTCACAACACTATAACAACATCACACAATATCACTCACTATACTGCAGTCACACCACATGTACATGTTAGCCACACATACATATACTGTACGTGTACATGTACTTGTACATGCAATACAGCATACCAATACTGACTGTAGATAGTGTCATTATTATAAAGTATAATTAAGCAAAACAACTCAGTACAGTAACTGATGCATGTTCACTAATAAGGAATGAGTGTCAGTGAGTAATCCTACTATCAGTAGTGTATGCATTATTAGTGTGTATAGTGGTAGACTGTGATTGGGTTGATAATGATAAAACTTCCTTATTCAATTTCATTCTTTCTCGAGTGTTTACACACACACACACACATACACAGGCTCAAGATTATGTCTCCATATCTTAATCATTGTACAGGCATAGTCACATCATACATGTATGTACATGTACATATTTATTAATACTGACACTTTTAATTCTTTGCAGCTACTAAAAAGCTCTGAATTCTCTTATTTCTCTCTCTCTTTCTTCCTCTCTCTCTCTCTCTCTCTCTCTAAAAAATTTCCTTCTTTCTTATTTCTCTCCATACATGTTAAACGCATGTGCATGTACAAGGTTATCCATACTTACTTGACACAGTGATTAGTGTGGTATTAGACACAATGAGATTATATCCAGTATCAATGAATGAAGACGAAACATTAGCCACGCAAGTATAATTACCAGCCTCTTCAGAGAGAACCATACCAAGATTAAGATTAGAA
>NW_003554235.1:0-1682 GCF_000090795.2 Amphimedon queenslandica | reverse complement strand
CTGCACAATTGTATAATGATAATGATAATGATCCACAGGTAGAGAGGGAAAGCAAACTGGAGCCATTGTTTAGCATAACTGTCCATACCATTGTAAAAACATATCTAAAACCCAAAGTCTAAGTTAATCCATGATATGACTTGACTCAAGACTGGTAATGCTCCTTTCCTTGAAAAGACTGGCTCGTATAACTTGACAATGTTAGCATAGAACAATAGACCATTGAGTGTACCCACTGATACTGTTAAATTGAGAGCAATCAGTAGAACCACAAGTAGTACACCCATCACTGCAAACAGAGCAATCCAAGCTATCATCATGTAATTATTATGACATTGTCCACACTTGTTTGATCCCATTAGTAGACTGTATCCCTCTGTACATGATCCACACATTCTGTGTCCTCTATTATCCACACATTGAGTATCAGTGTGATTCAATTTGAAGGTAACAGGATTAGGAGAACAATAGAGGAGACAGTCCTCATTGATAATGCATGCATTAGGATTGGTTGCATTAGCATTGAAAGGTGTAGTGGTATGATATGTTCCAATCCACAGTAGACCATTGTGTGTAATGTTTAGAGTATTTATATCACATGTGACATTCTCTCTTGAAAGGCTTTGACTGCAAGTACAGGAACCTTGCGACTTATCTAACCTGAAACCAATGGGACACTCATTAACAATGAAATTAAAAATAATACGTGTGTCCATGCTTGATATAGAAGAAGAAATTACTAAGTAACTTTTATATCCTGTTTGAGTCAGTTTTGGTGTGTATTCAATCAGTGAACAAGTATTGGGAATATGTGTTTGACTAAGCAAGTTGCCAGTGCTATTATATACTTGTACTGTACCATCTGTGGAAGTTAGCGATCTAAAGTAATCATATCCAAACAAAGCCACATTCAACTTTAATGCTTGACCTGGATAAATGTGTTGATCACTCCTTTTTTTCTCATAGTTTTTATAACTAGTTGTAGTATGAGGATCACAAGAACATATTTTTTGTGCATCACTTGTTGAAGTAAGGCCTATGTGTATCAATTTAAACTGATTATCATATGGAAGTTTATATAATCCATACATATCACCACCAACCAGTCCAGCACTATTATTTATTAATGTAAGAGGCATGTTTGGTGTCATTAATTTTATGTCACTAAGTGTTGATGCTTCAACATAGATCCCTCCTCCTTTATAAGAAGCATGATTATCAATAAACTCCAAGTTAGCTGATGATGATACTATCAATCGTGATGAGTCATTTATTGCTAATCCTCCTCCAACTACTCCAGTATTGTTCTTGAATATTAAGTTATTTTTAATCGTCACTAATGATCTTTCAAGTGTCAATCCTGTATAGGTACTGTTAGCAACAGTAACATTACTGAGACTAATAGCATTACTGTTCATTATCTTATTTCCTCCATTTTCAATAAGTTCAGTATCTATTATATCAATTTGTGTTTGTCTGAAAAATGTTCCATCAATGAATAATCCTTCATTTACATTGTCATATATCAAGCATGATTTAATGATAATGACATAGTTTATTGCTTTTAGTAAATACTGGTCACCAAAAATCTTCAATCCTTGTGAATTATGATAAAATTGACTCTCTTTAATTACAAATGTAGAAGTTAATTGAGTACCAGGATATGTGCAATAACGTGATTC
>NW_003554234.1:0-1682 GCF_000090795.2 Amphimedon queenslandica | reverse complement strand
CTTCACTGAATTCCAGAATAATCAGTGCTGGCCTAATAAGTGGACTGTGGATCAGTAGTAGCCAAACTCTAATTAAAGAGCAGCAAGTGAACCATTAAAAAAATTTTTAATGCCTGAGCTAGTTGTAATTTTGAAGCGGACAGTTCAGGTTTTGAAATTGATATAATATAAAGACTTATATTTTGCAGTCTCTGCTAATGATGATAGCTTCTCAGACTTAGATCTACTAATTTTCATTTTCATGGTAGTTAGGTCATAATTGTAAAGTAAAGTGAGAATAATAGGAGAGAGTAAAAAGAATAATAGGTAAATTTTTTGAGAACTGGACACCTGTGCCTGTCGTGCCACGTGGTTAGTGATGGTCCTGATAGAGATGGACGACGGAGATGGATGCCAAGCTCCTTTTCATCTTAGATTTAAGCGGCCTTTCCTCCCGTCTTCCTCCAGATATTTTGTTCTCCTTATCCTGTAGAATATTAATGGGCACTAATGCCAAACATATTAAATGGAACTACAGTGTTCTTGGGGATAAGGCCCAGGGAACTATGTGGCCCCTAAAGATCAAACCCGGACCCCCAACCATCAGCTCTATCAGCTACTGGCTCTCTCGGTACAAGGGCACCCATGGGACACCCCCACTATTGCACACCACCATTTAATCATGTAATGAAACGTATTTATCTGATTTTGGATTTATTTTCTGAAGTTGAAGACTCCTATGAAAAATTGATATTGAAGGTTGTTTTTCTGCCAGATCTGCGGAGTCAATTAAGTATAATAATAAATGTAATTTGGATAGGATTTAAACTAATCAGTAATGAGGTAATTACAGTAGCAAACACTCTCTATGCTTTATGTTTTTATTACAATCTCAGTGCAATTTGTCACTATTTGTATCTGTTATTTTCTCCTTTTTATCTCTCTTCTCTTTCTTTCTCTCCTTCTGGACCTTGTCTCTCAGTCTTCTATTAATCTTAAATCTTTAAAGTCATGTTTACAATCATTTGGAGGTAGCGTAATCCCTCTCTCTGCCCTAGTGGCCTCTCCTATTTCTCCATGATTGACTTGCACGCCATCACTGCTGCTACCACCAGAGACATTATCTTGATAAACTAAACAAACCAATTACCAAGGCACACCCACCCCACTTGTTATATAATACAAGTAAGTTACTGTTGGCTGGGGTTAGATTTTATTGCAAAATAACCCACATTGTTTTTATTTGAATGCTTGTTAAGCTCATCAATGCAACTTTTGCAGAATGAGTTTGATTTACTTTAAGCCGCTTCAATTTACAATCAAAACCCATTACTTTGATTAAGGCAAGGAATTATAAATAATTCAACGACATAAATTAACTAAAGCTGATATCCAATCTCCAAAAATGCTAAATTGGTACACACACATATTACTATAGTGGTTTATTATTATTACTGTAGTGTATAGCACAGATTGCTGTAAATTTTGCAAATTTGCTCAAAAACCTATTTTTAGATTTAATTTTTGCAACTATACATGTACACTGTGTGCCATGACTGACATCTTTAATTGTTTTTGTGGGTTTTATCCGCCAAATTTATAGTATTCTAAATAATATTATGCGGAATGATTAATTTACATGTATTTGCTGTGTTATTTTTAGATGGTACTTTAGTGTTACGTAAATGTTTTCTCGTTATATC
>NW_003554233.1:0-1682 GCF_000090795.2 Amphimedon queenslandica | reverse complement strand
TCCCATTACTGATATCCACCAGTGAGGTTATCACATTACCCAACACTGAGAGGGACTTGTTGATACTACCAGCCTCCTAACAATAATAATAATAATAATAATAATAATAATAATCTTCATTAACTAATGTATTAATCATTACTTTTAGTCTTATTCCATCAGTAAGAGTGTCCCTCTGTCTCTCTGATCCTGCCAGATCAATTAAATTCAATTTTGAGCTCCTGATCTTACACAATCCATCATCACCCTCCTATTAATCATAGATATTATAGACTACATAACCTATAGTCTCTAATATCTATGGTATTAATGAACCATCACAGACCACACCTTCTGACCCCACCCCCTAATACCTTCAATGACCACGCCCCCTAATACCTTCAGTTTAGATTCGACTGATAGCATGAACACAGCATGGCTCCTACTGCTCTCTCTGTTCATTGAAGTACCAGCAACACGTCTGTTAGTATACCCCCTCAGTAATACCTAGGATATCATTAGGATACTATCAGGATACTATTAAAATACCTGGTATGTCTCGGTTGCCGTGGTGACTATTTCTTCAACAATCCCATCAACATACACACCTCTTTTGATGCTCTCCCTCAAATGTAAACAAACAAACAAACAAACAATTAAGGACAACAAACAACAACAAGCAATTAATAATAATAATCAATCAATAAAAGGATATGTAGTCCTTGGTTTGACTGGTCCAGTAGATCATAAATCTGTTCATTGTATATTTCAATGAATGAACACTTACACAAGAACTGGACCATATCACCAAACTAGAGGAGGAGGAGGAGAGAGAGATAATAAGTAATATACTACAATAGAGTGGCTTTATGTATCAGAAAATGCCATAAAAACTTGAGGCGATTTCTGAGCTATTTTTTGGAAAAAACCATGGGCTATAGCCTTGGGTATTTTTCAAAATTTCAACATTTTCTTAAAATGGCCGTAACTTGAAAAATTAAAGTCGGAATCAGCTCAAACTTTCTACACAGCATAAGGACAGGGCCGCCAATAGGCTACGTGGGGCCCAGGCCAAAAGCTTTGATGGGGCCCCTACTAATAAAAATTGCCCCCCCCCTTATTAATAACAGTGATTAACAAAATGGCCCAGCAAGAGTTAACTTAAATTCATTAATATTTTTCTGTAAAAACTATGCATACCTACTACTGACCAGGGGCTTGGGGGGCCCCCCTTTGATTGGGGGCCCGGGGAAAAATGCCCCACCTGCCCCCCATATTGGCAGCCCTGCATAAGGACATCAATATGTATCAGAAAATGTAATAAAAATTTGGGGTCATTTTGGAGCCATTTTTTGGAAAAAAACCATGGGCTATAGCCTTGGGTACTTTTCAGACTTTTGAAGTTTTCTTAAAATGGCTGTAACTTTAAAAATTTAAGTCGTAATAAGCTCAAACTTTCTACACAGCATAAGAAGGTCAGTATGGTATCATATACTCCATACTTTTTGTCTTTCTCTGTTTATTAAACTAAATAAATATTCAAAGCTCCTTGGGATGACTCCTCTGTACTCATGAATGTATCCATCACTACCTTCATCAGAGGGACCTACGAGTAACCATAGCAACAGTAGCCATAGTAACGGTAACTAAGAAGTGGCGTACCTATCATTGTGAACGTCTTTCCTGAACCAGTCTGACCACTA
>NW_003554232.1:0-1682 GCF_000090795.2 Amphimedon queenslandica | reverse complement strand
CATGATATCTAGAGATAGACTAAACGGATGTAACAGTACAATAAGTAAAACAGTAAGTTTGGGGTCCCATAAAAAGCATTTAATAGGTCCAACAAAATACATTACAACTATTATTGGTGATTTTATACATCAATCATACTTAGTTTTATACTAACTTGCTCAGAAATGGCTTTCCAAGCATTCTCTCTTGCCTTGATGTCCTTATAGCTTTTGTTGCTAACTTGCCAAATGCATGGAAATGAACGCACAGCTTCAATCAACTTTTCCTCAGCCATTTTACAGACACGTGGTTGAACGGATCTGATTGGTTGATTAGATGCGTTAAGGCGTCCTGATAGATTTTGTAGCCATCGCTACGTCGCGTTGCAACATGCTGCAACCCCATGCGCCAACGCAACGCACATAGTTCACAAAGCAACGCAAACGGATGGACGCGACGAAACGCAAGGCCTAGCGTCACTATGTAAACCAGCCTTTAGTCATTGCACCTGGTATTGGTCTGTCGTGTGATATTGCAACAATGTCTTTAGCTCTATTAAGTCATTTGAGTAGTACATCAATAAAGCTATGTAGACTGTGCACAGTTAGGTGTTTTCTCTGTAGTGCAATCTAATTCCTGTTGATTTCTGATGGTGCCGAAGTGGGAGAAACTAGAACAAAAAAGTTGGCTATGGAAGGTGTTGAAAATATAACGGCTGAAAAAACTTTGGAAGGAAAGAAAAGACTAAGAAAGTTCTATGGTTTAAAGGAAGGACCTAACCGACTTTTTAACCTCAACAATGATTTATATCATTATGTTATAGTTAGATAAAAATGATGTTACATCTGTGACCTTTTTAATGATGCAAGTTAACTCCAATTGGGCCTCTAGATACTATTTTGCTTGGAATCAGTAAATATATAATTCGGGAAGTTATGAGTAAGAGATTGCCTAAGGAGAAAACAGAAATATTGGATAGAATAAATGCATTCTCATATTCTGGTTTATGTCTACACTTTCAAGCAATATCAAGTACTTCAATTCTTTTGTGGGTCAAGATTTGAAATTGTTAATGCCAATGGCACTCCACATTTTCCAACCTTACTTTTCAAGCAATGAATTGCAATACTGGATTTCAATTTCTGAAGTAAAATAAATAATACAAGCAAGCGCTATAATTTTACTCATTGGACAGGTTTTTGGCTAGCTTAGTGTCTCAGTTTTCAAATAAATCATGCACAGCAGTGGAAAGATCTGTTGTGACTTTGTCCAGTTTGCTGTAAGCTATTTGCCAGGTTTTGCTAAAAGACTCAAGACTTATTTAATACTTCATCTTGTTGACCATATTGTGGAGTTCGGCCCTACTTAAGACTATAATCCTGACATGTTAAGTATGTCACTTATTAAGCAACTTAATGATAAGATCTGTAGGTGTGAGTCCTTCAATTCTCTAGTCATATCAGCAAATATATATGGGACCTGCCACTCTCCTAGCAAAGACATTGCATTTCAATTTGCTACGATTTAACATTTAAGATTTCTTTGTAGTGGTGGGCATGTAGACAGAAAACAGTAAGTTCATATGCACTGATAACTATATTATGATTTATATTAATATTTACTTTATATTACATGTTTGGAGCACTTACGTAGGTTATTTTCTTCACCTATTGTGCAAAATTTTCTGTGTGGAGTTTCCTTC
>NW_003554231.1:0-1683 GCF_000090795.2 Amphimedon queenslandica | reverse complement strand
GGATCTGTCTCCCCCATTCATGATGCTCAACAGTTACCAGTGCTGCCGCCCTTTAAAGGAGCGAAGGAGGATGCTGAAGAAGGCTCTTTTGAGGAATGGGTTAACCGCCTCGAGGAAATGGGAGTATGGTGTAGATGTGACGACCATAAAAAGTTAACACAGCTTCGATTGAGGCTGGAGGGTCCCGCTAGATCCTTCTACAAGTACAAGTCTTACAGTGAGTCTGAGAAGAGGAGCTATGATGCTCTGAAACCAGCTCTTGTTAAAAGATTTACCCCTGTTTGACTGACAGCAGTACAGACCAGCAGGGGAGACAATTAAGGTTCGAATGAGTCAGCTGATGAGTATATATGCTTAGGAGCTGAGGAAGTTGTTATATAAAGCATATCCCCCAACCTATCATGGGACTCCAGAAGCAGAATTATTAGGCAAGAGGAGTGTTCTCTCTAATCAATCTGTTGTAGAAGGGAATTTCGCGGACTTGGTGTGTAAGGCTCGCTTGAAGAGGCAAAGGGGAAAGAGACAAACCTTGGGACAGAAGAGAAACCAAGGGGAAAAAAAGCCTCCAAGGAAGCCTAGTGATGACTCTGAAGAGAAATAAAGGGGGCTACAAGTGCCATCGATGTGGCAGTACACAACACTTTATTCAGGACTGTCCATTCGAAGGATGGGGAGCAACAAAAGAAGCTAGATCTTATTTTGTAAATGGTAGGTTCATTACATGTACTATAATCTTGTTATGTCATCACGACAAGACTATAATGTCCCATCCTATGCCTCCCCTTGCATGATTAATATTGTGTTATGTCTGTGCATATGTCACTTCACGTAATAATGCATTTACGTTTGCTAAAATCTGTATAAACATTTGTTCCCTAATTAAGATTGGTTTAGAACTTGCTCTTTGTGTGTCTTGTGAATTTTAAGATTCAAATTTAAATTTTAAATATTCAATTTTAAAATAAAATTCAATTTTAAATTTACAAGTTGTTTGTCCTAATGTTATCGTAAGGTCATGTTAACTTGTATTCCTTTTCTTTTGATTAGGAGAGACTGATTAATCTGCCCTGCTAACTGTGATGGCCAGTCATGACCACGTCCACGGCTGCAGACCGCAGCTGAACTAGAGAAACAGAAGTGGGAGGCCAGAGGAGAGGAGCTCGATGGTTAAGAGAAGAGCGAGCTGGAGGCGAAAACCTGAGCAACTGGAATACACAGTGGGGACGTTGATTTCTGGCTCCTTGGACGAGACAGGGACCGAGTGAACGGTAGAAGGATGTCTTCCCATTCATGATGCTTAACAGTTACCAGTGCTGCCGCCCTTTAAAGGAGCGAAGGAGTATGCTGAAGAAGACTCGTTTGAGGAATGGGTTGACCGCTTCAAGGAAATGGCAGTCTAATGTAGATGGGACGACCATAAAAAGCTAGACGTCTAACACAGTTTCCATTGAGGCTGGAGGGCCCCGGAGCTAGATCCTTCTACAAGCCTTGCAGTGATTGAGTCTGAGAAGAGGAGCTGTGATGCTCTGAAAGCAGCTCTTGCTAAAAGATTTACTCCCGTTCGACTAACAGCAGTACAGACCAGTATGTTTCATTAGAGGAGACAAGGTTCGAACGAGTCAGTTGATGAGTATGCTTATAGGAGTTGAGGAAGTTATTCTATATATAAAGATTTGAGTCGGA
>NW_003554230.1:0-1683 GCF_000090795.2 Amphimedon queenslandica | reverse complement strand
TTTTTGGTCGGAATCACCTAAAACTTTCTACACAGCATAAGTACATCAATATGTTTTAGAAAATGTAATAATAAATTTTGGTGATTTTTGAGCCATTTTTTGGTAAAAGCCATAGGCTATAGTACAGGGTAATTTTCAGAATTTTGGCGTTTTCTTAAAATGGTCATAACTTTAAAAATTGAAGTCAGAATCACCTCAGACTTTCTACACAGCATAAGTACATCAATATGTATCAGAAAATGTAATAAAAATTTGGGGTGATTTTTTAGCCATTTTTTGGAAAAAACCATGGGCTATAGTACAGGGTATTTTTTAGAATTTTGGCGTTTTATTAAAATGGTCGTAACTTTAAATGTAATAAAAAATTTTCGTGATTTTTGAGCCATTTTTTTAAAAAAAACATGGGCTATAGTACAGGGTAATTTTCAGAATTTTGGTGCTTTCTTATAATGGCCGTAACTTGAAAAATCAAAGTCGGAATCACCTCAAACTTTCTACACAGCATAAGTACGTCAATATGTATCAGAAAATGTAATAAAAATTTTTGGTGATTTTTGAGCCATTTTTTGGAAAAAACCATGCGCTATAGTACAGGGTATTTTTCACGACTTTGGCAGTTTTCAAAATTGACCATAACTTTAAAAATTGAAGTCAGAATTGCCTTAAACTTTCTAAACAGCATAAATACATCAATATGTATCAGAAAATGTATCAAAAAATTTTTGGTGATTTTTGAGACATTTTTAGAAAAACTATGGGCTATATATAGTCATTACTTTTTCCTAAAAATTTGCAACATGCCACTTCCCAAATACAACTCCTTACATTTAATTCAAATAAATGTATACATGTAGAGATCTATGTTGCAAAGTTTAACATACATTAATACACAGTAAAAAGTTGTGGACTATGAAAAATATAATTATTTAACAATTACCTTTATCAGTCGGTTGTCCTGAGAGCAGTGTTGATAGTGGTGATTGTATGATTGGTCTAGAGCCCCAGATATGAAACGTGTTACACTCAGTGGCAACTACAGTAGCTAGTTCACTACAAGTAACCATCTAACAATAAAAACAATAATAACAATAATAATGTGAAATTCAGTAATGCAAAGCATAACAATATACATGTACATGTACATGCAAAAGAAAAGGAGGGAGGGAATTATAGTTTTGCTTAATGTACACAGACAATACTGGACATCAATGTAGCATTTAATTTTAACATAACACATACGTTTTTTATTTAATGGCATTCAAGTACTTAGTATACAATAATATAAAATAATATCTTACTATTGGTTTATTCTTCAATCCTTTAACAACCACTGCCATTTCTCTAGGGAGTGCATTCCCTGATCCTAACTGACCGTGATTATTACGTCCAAAAGTATACACGAGGCCAGTCTCAGTGAGGAATGCTGAATGAGTTGATCCCAATGAGCAATCAATGATCCTGTGCTTCCCTAAGTCTTTAATAGGCAGCGGATTGATGGAATAGGGGACTTGCAAATGATGCTGTATGATAATAATAATGGTAAATAATAAATAGCAATAATGGTATTAATAGTAGTAATGATTGATAATACGTACTTTGTTTAATAATTTCTTCATTTGCATGATGAAAGTTTCTCTTTTATTTATTCCAATTTTATTATCGGCATTACTAATAACAATATTA
>NW_003554229.1:0-1683 GCF_000090795.2 Amphimedon queenslandica | reverse complement strand
AGTGCAGTATGGCAGTAGTCAATATGGTCAAGGTACTGGTCCTGTGTTTCTTGGATACGTGCATTGTGCTGGATTGGAAGATTTATTATTTGAATGTCAAAGGAGCGTGTTTACTGTTGTTAATTCACAGTGTTCTAGTCATTATTATGATATTGGGTTAAAGTGTGAACGTAAGTTTTTCTATTAATAACATAATGTATCACTATACTTGTAGCTATCTGTGAGCATGGCACTGTAAGGTTACAGGGAGGAACTTTGTCTACTGGTCGTGTGGAAGTATGTGTTAATGGTACCTGGGGAACAGTTTGCAGTGATTTCTGGGACAATAATGATGCTAGTGTCATATGTAATCAGTTAGGATATTCACCTTATGGTAGGTTTGTCGTTTCTACCAAATAATAATGATACATGTAATTATTATAACTAAAATGATGTAAAACATTAAGGGACTCTGCCCCCTAGCCATACTCATAGATATAGACAAATCACTCGTACAAACTAACTTGATCATTAAGGGCTTCACTTACTACATACATTTTTAGTAACAGTTTATGTTTAACCTGATAATAGGTTTGGTAGAAATGTGCTTGTCAGTGTCTTTACTATGGGCTATTCTAGTAAATAATGCCAGTTGTTATTTACTATCTATGGCTTATATTAAAGGATTGAAACAATTTTGGTCCGTTTGATAAATTCAATTCCATATAATCCATGTTGTGGCATAACAGTAATAACTTAATTATTATTGCTAAAATATAAGAATCTCTACTTGCTCATAATTATAGCCTTTTTACTTATTGCAGGAGCTATAGCTGTCTCAGGATATTATTCCACTTCAGTATGGCCACATCATATTATCGATTTAAACTGTACTGGAACTGAGGCTGGAATTTTGAACTGTTCATATAATGGAGGGCATCACACTTGCCTTACCAATAATGATGCATTGGTTGTGTGCCAAAGTAAGCATCTTATTTTGATTCAGTGCACTATATTGTCATGATATTATAGGTGTTGATATCCAAAAGGACGATTGTGTTGATGGCGATATAAGACTGGCAGGTGGCCAAACAGAATATGAAGGACGAGTTGAAATATGTATCAATAAAGTATGGGGGACTATCTGTGGTTATGGTAGAAATAGTTGGTCAAGCTATGATAGATGGAGTACACTAGAGAGTAATGTAGTGTGTACACTATTGGGCCACATGGAACTAGGTATGAATAGCAATTTACAGTATAGAATTAATGAGTATCTAACAGTTATGAGCCACAACTGCCATATTGTTCCAATATTTTGTTGTTTGAAAGTTTGCTATTTTTTAAAAAAGTAAATAATTGTCATGTCAGCACATGGTGTTATGATGTATTACCATGTATGATTAATGATAATTAGTTTGTCATTCAATGACTACTAATGAAGATGCCAATTTTTATACACAACAAAAATTGGGGCTATATATGATATGCTGTGTTGTGTATAATTGAAACTACTAAATAATGTTCTATCCCTTTTTGTGTGTATTTGTATGTTTTTATACATTTGTATATCTTGTGAACCTAACTTGCAAGTGCTTAGCAGTTGTTTTAATGCATATAGCAGAATCTGAGTTTTTAAACTTGTGCATAGTATGATTCTTTAATAATTTCATTGATATATTTCTTATTCATTTTCATAACGTA
>NW_003554228.1:0-1683 GCF_000090795.2 Amphimedon queenslandica | reverse complement strand
AATGGTACTTGTACTAGCAGTTTTGTGGGTTTAGCAGTTTTGTGGGTTTAGCAGTTTTGCCAAAATATAATTTTGGCAATTTTTTGGCGATTCATTAGTTACTTGTACATGTAGTAGTAGCTAATTTGGTACAGTACGTCCTCGATTATCCGAACACCTTTGTGCACCTCTATTGGGAGAGATGTTCAGATAGCTGAATAGAGGATATACATGCTAAGTGTATTCATTGCAAAATAAATGTATTCATTGCATGCCGTAATAACTTTCAAGAAAGAAATTAGTTTGTTGGACGTCAACTTTGCATTGGCAGCAATGGACAAAAGATAGAAAAAGGCTTGGTACCAGGAAACCGCTCTTTATTTCTTGATAGCAATCTTTCAGGTGACTACTAGACACATTAGAGCCTCAGTATGCTTTCTAAGCTTCCGAAAAAGGCCTCAAGAAGGTAGCAAGGCAAGAAAATGAGTTTCCCCCATTGAACTCTTAATAAACTTGATGTCCAACATGGTGGCCAATTTACTGTGTGGGTTGGATATACGGTACTTGAAAGTTATGAATATACCTAGCACGCATATCCTCTATAGTCTGGATAAGTGAAATACAGCACAGAATACAGTAGGCTGACCTATCCTATACTTTTCTGAAAATTAAATGAGTATGACTTTCCTTTCTCTAACTCCCAGAGCATCTCAGGCTTCTCTTTAATGGTACCGTATACTGGGATATTTTCGCATCGCTAAATTTTCACAAATTTTGCATTTGTAAGATTTCATGAAATAATATTTTTGCAAACAGTCTATAAACTCCACCACGTAGCACTGGAAATTTACAATTTCGCGATTTTTATTTTTGCGACGAAGTAAAAAACGTGAAATTCGAGAAAATTTGGCTACTCGAAAATTTACCAGTATACAGTATTTCTCTTGTTAAGCTCTGTAAGCTCCTTGCTGCAGCAGCCATTTTAACCGGTTATTAATAAATTATCTAGCCTGAGCATGGGCATTCTTAGAGGCAGCCATGCGTTTGGATAAACAAGGGTTTGGATAAAAGAGGTACGGATAATCGAGGACCTACTGTATCAGCAATTTCTCCACACAGATCTGCCATCATTTTACATATTAATGACACTATACTTGTATGTTTGCATATGCATGTACATGTATATTATCTCGTAGAGGATCTGTGTTACTGAGATGATACTAAGAAGAGATTCAGGAAGCTTTTATTAACGACTCCATTGAACCGTGTGTCAGCCAATGTGACTTATTTCCTCAACTGTTTACTAGTAAGATATGCAGTGATAATAGTACACTAACAATACATTTGTACATAATGTACATGTAACTTTAATTTTGTCATTATTTGACTTTGCTCTTTTTTATTTTTTAGACTGATACTGAAGAGATTGTTTCTGATGAAGTAAGTACTGTACAGTACTATTGTCTCCTACTCTCCTGTTGTATCATTGGTCCTCTCTCTCTCTCTCTCCCTCTCAGGTTGCTGCTACAAAAAAGATGTCCAAGAAGAAGAAGGGAGGAGGAAGTGGTAGTGGTGGTGCTAGTGGTCCAGTCACTAAAACTACATCTGCTGGAAAAGGTATTGTGCTATATCTTTTACAGCATGTGTGACATACAGAGCATAATGTGCATTCACTCTACATGTATATGAACATGTAATGACTGT
>NW_003554227.1:0-1683 GCF_000090795.2 Amphimedon queenslandica | reverse complement strand
GTTACTGAGAGAGAGAAGTTTGTTGTTCCAGTCTCTGGTCGGGGCTCAAGAGGTGTCCTTGACTTCCCTGATGACATTCACTTTACATCATCACCAGTTAAAGTACATACACTTAATACAATAGCACCCTGAACTACATGTACATGTGCATGCATAAACATGTACATGTAACATTATAATGATTACATGTACATGTATGATATTTCTCTTAGTACAAATCATGTAAGACTATTCTGGTAAGGAATGTTGGCAAGAAAGAAGCTAATTTCAAACTAGAAACAAACAAGTAAGATATTCATTGTACAATGTACATGTACATGTACATGTACAAATGTAAATAATTATGGTAATGCATTAATGACTGGTTTGCTTGTACATTGTAGGCCATTCTCTGTATCTCCCTCTCACTCCATACTACCAGTTAATGGTTGCACTCAAGCTAATGTAGAGTTCCTACCAAACAACACTGGAAATTATACTGGGGAACTAACCATTCACTATGATACTGGTATGACTCCATTCTGTGTATACATGTATGTATGTTCATTGTATTACTAATAGGTGAGGTGGTGTATGTACAATTGTATGGGACTGCTATTGATGTTAATGTGAGACTGGATAAGAGCTCAATACTAATGGAGAGCACTTACATTGGACTGTGTTCACAGAGGTGAGAGCTGGGAGAGAGGGAGAATGTCTCTAGTATACATGTTTTATACTTTTTGTTTTATACAGAACATTAACGTTACACAATCGCACTGATATTGTTTCTCACTTTGAATGGAAACTCAAATCAACAGTAGATGAAGAAGAACTACACAGAGACATGTAATTGTAACGTCATAACATTCACTTATCCTTTTTCCCCCTCTCTCTCCCTTTCTCTCTCTCTTCCTCCTTTCTTTTCACCCTTCCTCTCTTCTCTTGTATCTCCCCCCTCTCTCTCTCTAGTATAAAGCAAGAGTTAAGTGATGAAGAGGCCAGTTCAAAAAGGTCATTACTTGATCGTTGTGTTCACAATCCTTACCTGAGGGACAGGGTCTCTATACTTGATCATAATTTTGATAAAAGGAAAGCAGTGAGTGCTTGTACATGTACATTGTACATGTATTGTTTGCGTGTTTGAAATCAGCATTAATTATTTATTCACTTTATATACTGTACACTGTAGCTTATTAATAATGAAAGGTTTCTATTTTATGATGATGTTTTCTCCATTGATCCGGTGGTAAGTGAATATACATGTACATGTACACATGCTCATAATTTTGTTTATAGGAAGGTGAACTGTGGCCTCACTCACAAATTGATGTTACTATTTCCTTTCAACCAGAGAAGGCTAAAAAGTAAATTAACTAGTACTTAGAGTATGTACACATGCATGTACATGTGCATGTGCATGTCATGTGTATGATACATACTTTACTTTTGATCCTTCTTCTCTCATCCAGTTATTCCAGTGTAGCATATTGTGATGTGACTGGTAGAGAGAGCAGGCTCCCCCTTAGGTTAAAGGGAGAAGGACTAGGACCTAAGCTTCGATTCTCATTTGATTCGCTTGACATTCAAAACATTTTTGTCAATTCTGCACACGCATATGAGGTACATGTACATGTACTTGCATACGCCCATACAGACTATAAGCAGTTACTGTTTATTTTACATGAAAAAACTATATTAATA
>NW_003554225.1:0-1684 GCF_000090795.2 Amphimedon queenslandica | reverse complement strand
TTTATGCATTATAAATTACTTATGCCCACTTACTGTATACTGGAGTATTACCAGGCCTTTGGTTCCCCTAATTAATGCCTATGACTTTGTATAGCAGATGATGTGTAGTTTGTTGCCTTTAAAAATGGAGTAAATTTTATTTTTTTTAGTTAGAGGATCGAACTATAGCTTGAGTAGTTAAGCCGTACCAAAGAACAATCTTTATTGGATACTCTTCATCAATATCTGTATGTCTCCATACTTGCTTTTAATAATCGAGAGTCATTTTTATTCTATTTTTTAGAATACTCATTCTTACTTCATGGATCAAGAAATATCAGAATTTATGAACAATAATGACTTCTTCATTTTAAGTTCAGGTAGGTCATATTGTATTGACCATGTACATGTACAGTGTAGTAATTATAGCAGCATAGCACAACATTGCAAGTTAATTATGTGTATGCACAAGTAGAGAAGATACTGTTGCTTATTCAGCGATGAAAAGAAGGATACCCTTGAACCTTTTGCTATTGATAGAAATTTTTTATATGGCATGGTAGAGCCCTGTTACATGTGTCGTACATCTAATATGTGTGTGTGGGAAAATATTTAGTGCCACTTTTATTTTGTGAGATGAGGAATTTGCAAAAATTAGATCATGCATAAAAATAATTACATGCCACATTCAATAGCATATGACACATTTTTATTACACAAAAGTTGAGTCACACAAGCTTTTCAGATGTAAAAAATTTTATAACAAATAGGTGAAGGTCTGTACTTAAGTGTCCTTGTATGATATGCAAGTACTGTACAAGATGATTTATTGGCGAAAGTAACATTTGGCGAATTTGCCTCTAGAATGTTAATTGGTGAATTTATATTGACGATTTTGTGCCATGTGCCATTGAACATGCTCAGATTGAAACAAAATGGCTGATTTTATATTGACAATTTCTTCATAGAACCGCCAATTGCCAAAAGTAATTCCTTGCCAATAAATCATCTTGTACGGTATCTGTTGTTTTAAATTGCGATTTACCACAAAATATTTGTAGCCAATGTTTCCAGCTATGTGTGGTAAATATTATAATTATGTGGTGATGTAGATACATTACCCGTACACCGGAGTGTGGTATTGTTGCTGACTGTCGTAAGAATGTTGGTGCTCATGCAGAGATAGAGACATGTTTTTGAATACACACCAGGTGCTCTCAAAATATGGGGAAACCTTATCCTTATGGTCATCATTTTTTATTGATGGGCTGGACTAAAATTTGATTTTTACAAGAGTTACTTTATATAGTTACCATAGCTGATTAAAAGCTGAAGCTATTGTTTGTGCCTTTTTTGCTAGTAAGTTCAGCTCAAACTTGTACATACATGTACATGTATAACATTCTATCATATTGTGTTTAAAATTTGAGTTAGGCCACTCCAACTAAATTTGTAGTTTCTCCTTGCCGCCCGCTCACCCGCGCCGATATTTTAATTATTAAAAATAATAATAACGTAAACATACGAGTCTTTCAAGGTATTTTTCACTCTTTTTGAAGAATAACTGGGCTCTTCACCGCTCTCTAGTTCATTGATGAACAAGGAATCAGGTATAGTTGCTACTTTGTCGAAACTTTATTATCATTTTAATCAAAATTAACTTACCACCTGCCCGCATCAGTCCCGCACGTGTAAGGAGAAACTA
>NW_003554224.1:0-1684 GCF_000090795.2 Amphimedon queenslandica | reverse complement strand
CTCTAGCTCGTCTTCTGGGGTTGCATCTCTAATCTCCTCGTCCAGCTTGAGTAGCGTGTCGACCTTAGCCCTTATCGTAGTTTCGTAGTAAGCTAGCTTGGCCATGTCAGCTGCCTCGAATTTGCCTGCCCTTATTATATCAAAAGTGGCGTTCATAGTCCTGGTAGCAGACGACCTATGACCACTTCTAGACTTCTTCTTTCGGACTAGCGCCATCACACAACAACAATAATAATACTCTCAAACTCTCGAATTTATTTTCAAAGGAAGAATGAATGCTAGATCTACGTCGGTCGACTTACAGTCTTCTATCCTTTCGTCCGTCTTGATTGAGGTCTTCTTGCCAGGGATCCGACTCGGGAAGGACCATGTACTATATTTCTCTTTCTGTGGACTGTATTTCTGGCTCTTGTTTGTTCTTCTCTTTGTTTGTTAGTACAATCAATCATCACATTATCATCAATAAAAAAAAACTGTATCACGTGGTCAATGAATAATCAATTATAATAATCACATATCAATGCATGTACAGTGGAACCTCGCTTAACGACCACCTCTAAGTAACGGCCGTCTATCATATAACGGCCAAATGTCCAGGTCCGGATGCAAACTACACTTACTTGCCTGTTAAGGCAACCCCTGAAGAACGACCACCTCTCTATTGCGTATAACGAGCACTCAAAACGTCCCCAACACAGCATAAAGCATTGAGAAAAACTTCTCTTTAACGGCCATGTGGCCACACCCATCACCAAGACCGGATGTTTTCATCATAAAACGTCACCTGTAGCCCCACCATCTAAATAAAATGGCTGAAACCTTGAGCATGCCCTTTCTTCTTGCTGTAATCATAGGCGGCTATAGGCCCGGGCAAGCCAGGGCTTTGCCCTGGTAGTTTTCAACCAAAACCACACCCAAAAGGTGTGTTTTGTTATTATTAGGAGTGAGATCATCACTAGAATTCATTTTTTATAGCCACAACTGTTTATACTTGCTATCAGCTCCACTTTACAGTTATTTTAGTGTGGTAACTGGCTTTTGTGAGCTATCTTAGTCATTTTATTAATTGAGCACACCCCTAATTTTTATGAATAATTAATGAGCCCTGGTTAATTCAAGATTCTGTAGCCGCCTATGGCTGTAATTCGCTTATTTTCCCTGCTACCTCTTACATACTGCCTTCAGGACCTTTGTACTTGTTATTGGCCTGAGGAATGAATCAAGATACTTAAGAAGGCAACACAGTTAAATATCTTTTAAGTTATACACTTTAAACTGAAACCCCTCAATAAAGACCACCCCTCTATAACAGCCAAAGGACCAGTTCCCAATGGTGACCGTTATACAGAGGTTCCACTGTATAACATTTCCCACATCATCTGCAAAGGCGAGTATGTGAGAACGTATATCAAATGAGATATCATTTACATAGATCAGAAAAAGTAATGGACCCAGCACACTCCCTTGAGGGACACCAGAAATAACTGGGAGAGATGGAGAAGTAGATCCCTCAACATAGGTATAGTGATGTCTGTTAGACAAGTAGCTACGAAACCACTTCCAGAGAGGACCAGTTATACCAATACACCAGAGCTTGTATAGTAGTTCTTGGTGGGGGACAGAGTCGAAAGCCTTACTAAAGTCGAAAAATACTTCGTCTATAGTTTAGCTTCAATGCTATCCA
>NW_003554223.1:0-1684 GCF_000090795.2 Amphimedon queenslandica | reverse complement strand
TCTAGCATACATACCGCTCTATAGTCCAGACATAAAGAGAACGAGGGATCACGATTCTTCATTCAATTCTAGTCTCTTGGAGAGATCACTTTCAGAGAATGATTTATCGCAAGCTGTCACTCCAATGCGAAGAGTAATGCCTATAGAGTCTTTTCTGAAAACTCCTAGTCATCCCAGTAGCAAGCCCACCCTGAAGCCTAAATCATGTGGAAGAGTATTGACTAGTGTTGAATTCATGACATGTATAGAGGAAAAGGAAAGAGTGAAGCAGGAAGCCTTGAAGGAGAAGGAGCGTAAAAGAATTGCTAGACTTGAGAACCAGAAGGAAGCTAATAGAGTAAAAGAGTTGAAGAGAAGTGCAAGTAATATATCTTATTGTGAAAAATTTAATCTGATATTGGACCATATTTTTAGATTTTACTATGAGTGAGCACAGGCAATTCTCTAAGAGGTTTGAAAATGGGTATGACATTCCGGATGAGAGGTATGAGTTATGGGTTCAGTTATATCGTCCTAATATGCAGGGGCGTAGCTGGGAAGGAAATGATGAGAGGGCACAGAGATAAATGGCGCGCGAAGCGCGCCGAAAATTTGGCCACACCCCTTTTTAGCGTTCGTATAGTGCACTAAAATAGCATTTTGCGTATTTTAAAGCAACAAAATCTTACATTTTCAACAATGATTACTATAAAATGAGTGTTTTGCTTCTGTCTACTTCTTATTTCTTGTACATTTACTGCTGTGCAATGTATTGTAAATGATTACAAGGTGGTTAATTTTTATTACTAGGTGGTAAGTAATAAAACAAACAATGAATATCATTATCTACAACAATTGATGGGGGGGCCCAGGCCCCTGTAGGCCCCCCCTCAGATACGCCCCTGCTAATATGACATCTCAAGGTGGGTGTTGATGAATTCATATTATTATGTTGAACATAATGTATTTATTAATATTAAGATTCAAATGCTGAAGATGAAGACCAAGATTCCTTGAGTAATGGTATGTAACAGTAAATTAGTATTTCATTCATTGGTAATTGTAGACACTGATGAAGGAGAAGAGCTTTCAATGAGTGCTGCAAACAGTATGCATGAAACATAATATTATTCTATAATGCTTTATAATTGTGTAGGTATAGAAACACAGACACATACTGTCACAGCTAATAACAGTAAAGGCCTTTAAAATTAGCTGCAATACTTTTTATTATTAATGTAGAAGCAAAAAGAGTTGCACCTATCAAGGGAACTGCTACTACTAAAGGTATTCGTATCACTATTAATTATTCTGATTTATTTTTAGAGACAGTTGATGCCTCTGTTACTTCTAATGCTAAGAAGGCTGTGAGGTCTAAAGGTATGTCTCAAATAATTTATGCTTGTCATTATTTTTTAATTAGAGACAGCAATCGCTGTACCTACTACTAGGAGTGTTAGATATAAAGGTATTGTAATATTAATAGTTGTTAATGTAATGGTTCATGATAATAGAGAGAGTTTTACCTATTGAAGAAAGTGTTAGAGCTAAAGAAAGTGTTAGAGCTAAAGGTATTTATTAAGTTTTTTGTTTATTTTTATCTATGCAAGTATAGAGACAGTTGAACCCACTACAGATATTAGTACTGCAGCCAAAGAGAGCAATAGAACTAAAGGTACTATTATGGAATTTTGAACAAAGACAA
>NW_003554222.1:0-1684 GCF_000090795.2 Amphimedon queenslandica | reverse complement strand
ATTAAATTTGTGTTTGATTGTTACATGACGAGGTTAACTGTTGGCATTTTTATTGTCGCTCTTTTTATACTTTTTGTGAGTACTGCCTAAGGAGTGCTGCCATTTTCCATACTTGGTTTAAATGTTTTATGAAGAAGTAAGATGGCACATTTTTATAGAGGATTATCATGAGTGAGCCTTACATCAGTTAGTTGGAGCAAACAGAGCCTTTGCTCACTTTAGGTGGTGAATCATCAGTGGCTTTCAAATGTGATTTTTATATCCAAAAGCTTGGAAAGTATTGGCCACTTTGCCCTTTTATGCCTTTTTCTTTTTAATGCTTTCTAATGCGCTATGTCTAGTATTTGACCAGCATGATCACGATTACTATTATAATATGTTGTAGTGTTTTATACATGTACAGCCATGGTTAGTTAATTAAACGTACAGTATAAGCATTTGCGTAACTCTGTTTGTCAAAAGTGAAGAAGTAAAATAGACGCATGATTTTTTGTATGCTCATGTTCATTGACCACGTGTTCGATTAATCATTGTGTGTGCGTTTCTTTACAGTTGTGTGTGTGTGCGCTAGTATTCTTATAATCTATAGTTTTCGCTTTTATAGTTGGCATTTTTAGTGTCGCTCTTTTCATAGTCTTTTATCATTACTGCCTAGAGAGTACTGCCTTTTTGCATACAATGGTCTTATTCAAGAAATAAGATGTCACATTTTTATGGAGGAGTATTATGAGTGAGCTTTACATCAGTTAGCTTGAGCAAACAGAGCCTTTGCTCATTTTAAGTGGTAAATTTGATATCAGTGGCTTTCAAATGTTATTTTTCTATTCAAGAGCTTTGAAAGTATTGGTCATTTGCCTTTTAAATTCAGCCTTTTTAACAAATGCTTTTTAATGCGCTACGTCTACCTTTTGATCAGCGTGATCGCAATTAATATTACAATATGTTGTAGTGTTTTATACATGTACAGCTATGGTTACTGGTTAGATAATTAAACGTACAGTGTAAAACATTTGCATAACTCGTTTATTGTAAGCGTGAAAATAAAATAGATGTATGCTACTTTGTATGCTCATGCTCGTTCACTGATCATGTGTTCCATTAATCATCATGCGTGCATTTCCTTACAGGGTACGCGTGTCACATTCTGTATGGTGTACAGTCATATGGTGGAGAACATATTAGATATTCTTAGAAACTAGAAGAAGAATAATTCTTTTGAGTTTCATCAGTTTATAAGTGACTTCTTGAAGGATATCCTACTTTTAAGTTTTTTTTGCTTAACTTCATTAAAAATGGAGCTACATGAGACCTTCTAGATAAAGAAGTTAAGGCACTTGAACTGGATGAAGAGGAGCTACAGTTTATAAACAAGTGTATAGAGGAGAATGATGAGATAACAGCAGATTATTAGGAATAATCTGTGGGAGAAGTGGCCAACTTGATCTGTTTGTGTAAGAACAGTGAGAAGCTTGGATGGAAGCTGGAATGAAGAGTAACTACACATGTAGGCCTAACTCATAATAGAGGCTGTTTTCATAAATGAAGCAGCTTTAGGATACTAATGAGCAATTACATGTTGCTGCTGTACTACATGTACATGTTTTAGCTAATAATTTTACAATTTTAATAACATTTGATTATTATTATAAATGTTCTTGGATCATCTCTGTGTGTGTGTGTGTCA
>NW_003554221.1:0-1684 GCF_000090795.2 Amphimedon queenslandica | reverse complement strand
TTGATTTTAATAGTATCAAGAGAGAGAGATAGGTCAATAGGAGGCAAAGCATTCCAAAGCCGAGCCACACGATTAAAATAGAAGTGTCTGAATCTATTAGTAGAGGCGTTTTTAATTATGATTTTATCAAAGGAACCAGAACGAGTTGAGTGAGAGGAGAAGACAATATGATCGTTAATATTAAAACTCTCATCAGGACACTGAAGACATTGAATCTGTAAAATAATATCCAAATACTCATAAAAATACATGAGTGGCAGTAACTGAAGAAAAATTAGCCGTTCACGATATGTTAGGGAGGAGGTACCAAGAATGAATTTAGTAGATCGGCGCTGAATCCTGCTAATAGAGCAAGATTTTCTGATAATGATGGCCTTTATAAAGACTAGTTGACTCCAGCAGCTATTGTACTGCTTATCAGGAAGAACAAGTCTGTTTTAAGAGTGAAACAATACAGCCAAAATATCGGCCATGTCTCTATGAATATCATTATAATACGTCATTAGTGACGTAGCTACATTTTTCAAATTCCAATGCAGCTGCTTCCACTTCCGGTCCATTCTCAGTTGGGACATAGTATAGCAGTCGCGAATATAAATCATCCTACGGTAGCATCTAATATAGACTGGAAATGATCTGTTTCTTTGAATTTTCTTCTCCAAAGGATCTCTTGTAAATACATGTATGTTGGAAGAAGTTCACTGGAAGTGTTCATTAGTCCAGTACTATGCATCATCCTTCTAACCTGAGACCATGTGTATTAGATTATTTTACTGAGAACAACAACTAAGCAACTACTGAACAACAACTAAGCAACTACTGAACAACAACTGAACAAAAATCAATAAGAAGCATGATACATATACATAAAACCACAGAGTCTAGAAAGTTTTAAGGTTACACAATATTACATAATAATGTACATGCATCAGCAATAATTGATGTGGTTACAGTAATACTGTAAACCTATTAATGTTAGCGGCTACTTTATTTAGCGTTTATGCTTAAATGTCAAATTAGCGACTATTAAATTTGGCGTATCATTAAACCTTTCCCACTTTTCTGTTAGCTGCTGCTGTCGTTCCACTGGGTTCTCCTTCCTCTGGTAGTGTTGCCGACCAAGCAAAAGAGAGCCATCTATCTACTAGTATAGTATCAGCAACATTTTGTGATCACGTGACCAGGTGTTTATATTAGCGAATATTAAATTTAGCGTGTTTAGGCTCTTCGCCAATATCGCTAAAATAAGTAGCACTATAAAATTTTTAGTTTTACAGTAACAATCATACAGAGTTTTGCAGGTTGGTTGTCCAATATGACACTGTGACTTATGGTAAAACACCTACTTATTTATAATAACAACAATACTTCATTATTATTATGGTAACAAAATTCCTTTTTAAGTTATAAGTTACATGTATTTACAGTGCCTGATATAATTACAACAGTCTTGTGTAGTTACAGTACCAAAAGCCATTAATAGTATTGCTACAGATGAGTGAGAAGACAAGCAAGCAGCTTCATTTGTTTTTAGAAAAGATTTAACCTGTGCAAAGACGTGTTCAATAGGGTTTACTTCAGGTGAGTACGGTGGTAAGAATCTTGATTATGGCTCCAGTGCTACTCACTAAGTCATAAACTTTATCGAGATGATGAATGGATGCCTTGTCCATAATCAAGACAG
>NW_003554220.1:0-1685 GCF_000090795.2 Amphimedon queenslandica | reverse complement strand
AGCTCTCTTGATAGTAATTATTGAAAACATACAGTATAATCTAAGCTCGCTGTAATTATACACAATGATTTATCAGCCATTAAAAACATACAGTAGATCTATATGAACAGTTTGAACACACACATGTCGGTTGTACAGATGTCATTAATGAATAAAGAATACAAATCTGTAAGTCTAACAGGCTAACAGCAGGGGAATGTTTATTGCATTGATGAATTTGGGCTGGGCTTGTCCTAGACATGCATAGCCCACGTACATAAATATTTCTTTAACCATAAAAGGGAATAACTTTGAGTATTGTACTAGTAGTACTAGAGAGTGATTCCTAAGCCTAGATCAGAGTCTGTGTATCATGCCTACTGCAGCCTTAGTCAAGCAGGTCCTTTCACTAGCTACTTTTGTGATACTTCTAGTGTCACTAGGAGCTACTGGTACTTCTCTTGGTCTCCTTCAGGCTAATCTTCCTATTCAATCTGCATATGGGAAAGCATGTTTTTTCTTCATTAATTATTCTCAAGCTATTTCCCTCATTGAGTCAGAGACCCCAGATTTCAAATTTAATATGCCCACTTGTAAGTTGAGTATAGCAAGTGCTACCATTGCTACAATATGTCTGGTTCTGCTAACTGCCATTGAGCTAATCAGTGTTTTATATCAAATAAATGTCAAAACGTAAGTTAAATCAGTAGTAGTTCATATACATAGGTATCTATGTATATTTAATTCCATTTTAGGTTGATTGCTAACATTATTCAAGTTGGATTCTTTGTTGGTTCTATTTTGTTTCTATTCATTACCATGGTTGTGGTTTCAGCTGGTTGGGGAAAAACATGTGCTACATTCAAAAATATAACAAAAGCACAAGATTATGGGCCTAGCTTTAAATTTAAATGCACTGAACAACTGCAAAAGCAAACTGATTCTCCCTACAGACCAAATGGAGCAGAATTCATAGGAGCTGCTGTAAGTCAATAAATAGGTGATAAAGCTATTACATTATTCTGCCATGACATTTGAAAAACATCTACTACCTGCTGATAATAAGACCACAGTTGACATACATACATACATCATATCTAACAGGCTAGGCCAGTAAAGAATCAACCAAGCTTGACAAATGGACTAATAAGAGCGTAAAGCTAGGTTCAGAATTCTGAACCTAGCTTAAGCGACTAAGCGTAGAGCGCCAAGTTTCTAAGTGTTCCCAGGAGGTTTCTAAGTGTTGGTGGGAGGTATCTAATAGATTTAGAAACCTGGTATTCTGCACTTTGATTGGTCAATTGAAATTTGGCATGGTAGAAGTTCAGTGGTTATACCATAAATATTAGAGACTACGTTATACACTTTGGTATTGGTTTCTATGGTATTAATTAACTTAGCACTTGGTTAATAAATGCCATAAAGCACTAGGTTAATAAATACCATAAAAACCTCTACCTCGGTGTATAACCTATACATATTCTCCTGATAGGTATGTGCTGGTGTTGGTACTCTGTTTACTATTGTAGCTCTTGGTCTCTTTATTGTGAAGCAGATGAAGTCAAAAGATGATTATAAACCTCTAAATGTC
The DNA here is from genome assembly GCF_000090795.2 of Amphimedon queenslandica. Classification (NCBI taxonomy): domain Eukaryota; kingdom Metazoa; phylum Porifera; class Demospongiae; order Haplosclerida; family Niphatidae; genus Amphimedon; species Amphimedon queenslandica. The sequence goes on along the minus strand of NW_003554220.1, from coordinate 115 downwards.
CAAAATGAGTGAACTTTAACTAACTTAACTAGCTGCTGTGCACATTGCATTGTTGATGTTATAGTTTTAGTGTGTAGCATGTAGTTTCTGAAGTATAGTTGTCATTGTCTCTTAT
>NW_003554219.1:0-1685 GCF_000090795.2 Amphimedon queenslandica | reverse complement strand
TTTTGAAGCTCTTTGACCACATTTTCAGACATTAACATCCAAAATGAAAAGACCTTTACCCTATTCCACTACACATTATTAAGATAATAATTATTTTCTTATAGGATCCATTCACTGTTAAACCAGAATTTATGGAAGAACTAGATGTCAGTTTATATTGATTATTTTGTAATTCTAAAATGGAATTTTTAGGATGAACAACAAAGAATATCTCTTGAAGCAGCAATCGGTAAAATGACTAACATAGATAATATGCTGGAAGTGATGTATGAGATGATACAAACCTATGTACAAACATGTCATCTGGAAGACAAGCATAAACAGTAAGAGTTACTCTAAGATTAATTTAAGCTATTATATTTAATTATTCTGATTAGATTGAGAGTAGTCTTGTTTGACTATGTGTATCAAACCAAGTCTGAGTCTATTTTTTATCTTTTGGAGCTGTTTCCTCCTGATATTAAACTAAGTCAAGTTGTTTGTACATGGAAGGAAATAGTCCATCTTCAAGATGCAACAAAGAAAAAGAATCGCTAACTTTACATATAATTAATTAGGCCTTAGTGTTATTAATAGCCAACTTAGTACATTGTTAGACTTAACTAAACTAGCTAGTATATAGTTCTATTTGCTGATTAAGTTTTTTTGCTGCTCTCTAATTATTATTAACATTTAACAATTCTATTAATTGCTTTGTAAAAAATAAGCATTGGCCAAAACTCATTGCGTCTATACCATTCCTTAGCCTACAATCATTAGTGTATGCTGGGGAATGGTCTGGCCTGCGAAACTACATTGCATCACGTCCCTGCACTACCCATTATATGCAAAATTATTTGAAATCTCAAAAACTGTTCAATAAAAATAATATGAAACTATTTTAACAATGCAAAAACCCTACCCTCCCTGGCCTTCATCACAGCACTTTTCAGGACCTCAAGACTAGTACTGGAATCCTTCTGGAGTTCCCTCACTTCCCCAATATGGCCACTACCACAGACAATCATAATGATACTATCAGGAGGGGATGAAGACACTATGTCACAGCATAGCTTATCCAGTTCAGAGAGAGTGGATTTAAACTCATCCTCAGTATAACCAGTAGTCCTTTTCTTCAATACTTCCATTGAGTGCAATTGTGTGAATATGAAAGTGTTTTTTGGAGCACATTCAAGTACTTTATCAACAGCTTCTTGATCACTGGTTACAGCTTGATAAGAACTCTCAACCCGGCCAGTGTAGAGTGAAGCCATTGATTGTTTATCAATGACACAGTGTGAGACTCCATTAGCTGCTAGATGCATAGGTAGCCACAACTTGAACTCTTTCCATTCGATAACACAATCAGCTCCTTCCTGGAGTTTCTTCTTAACAAGTTCCATGCATGTCATGGCATCCTCTGTAGGATCGTGACCAGCAGCTTCTTTCGTCTGAATGGACTTCTTGAGCAACCTTTTAGCAACGAGTCTCAATCCAGGCTTAGACCTGGGCGTGGCCAAAGGAGCAAAGAGCATTGCCGTATCAATGACAAATGGATGATACATTTTAAGAGCCAGTAAGTCATTCTCTAGCGAGTGTCCTACTAGTATAGCATTAGGAGGTAGCAGCTGCTTTAATTTATCCTGAACATCACATAATCTGACAGTGACATCTTGTAGCATCTCCTCAGTGACCCCACTGTATCT
>NW_003554218.1:0-1685 GCF_000090795.2 Amphimedon queenslandica | reverse complement strand
TTAAGAAATCCTTTGCACAGCCAGTGTACAAGATCATCACTTGTATTAACATCAATAACATTGCATGAAGCAGCTGAAAATAGGAGCAGAAGAAGCATCAACTTCATGACTATAGTACCATACAAGGAATTAATGGGATTTATTTTGTCCCTTTAAAGTAAAGCAAAGCAAGCAATAAACACCAAAGACATACAACAGGTGCACTGTATAAACATGTCATATGAAGGAAGTTGCTTGAGAGAACTTCAAAGATTGATATGATCAGGGTTTCTACAAAGCAAGCTAAGTGAGCTAAACAGCATGGTCCATGAGCTGACAAGGACTACACTACAGTACATATGGCATTTGGAGCAACTTTGAAAATTCATAAAAATGAAAATTTGATGGAAATCATCTCAAAGTGTCTATTATATCAAAAAAAATTATAAAAATAAAGAATTGTTTGCTAGCCATTTTTCACAAAATATGGCTTTTGACCAATAGCCTTTGGTTGTTAGCCCAATTATGAGCAACTTAAAAAATTTGTAAAAAAAATCGAATGTAATTCGAATCAGCTTAAAAGTTGATACTCAAAATAAAGACAATTTTTTGTATCAGAACAAAATTAAAATCTTATAATTTTTGTCCAAAATTCCCTGTAGGATCTTAATTTTTGAGCAATGTGACAATCCACTGACAAGAAGCTGCATGAGCGCTATGCCAAAATCCTGCAGGAAACCCTGGGTATGACAAAACCACACAATATAGCAAACCAAATATCATGAAATGAAGCTTCAAATTTTGTTGTTAAAGAACAAGCTGGTGCATATCATCTGTGAACATAACAACAACAAAGAGGGAATGTCTGGTAGAGATGTCCAACAATTATAGAGGTCAACAAGTGAAACTTTGACAACTGAGCCTCTTGCAGTTTCCTGAGAAACCAAAGTGGTCATGATCTTACACAAGATCACTTAGAATATTCAAAGAGAAGAGAAGTGCAGTCGTGACAACCAACAATCACTTGATGTTTTGATTGATTCAACATCTTTTGTAAATGAATACAAAGTCAAGAACTAATACACAAGACATGCTTGGTATTCTATTTATCATGGCATTAAGAATTACCTAACTTGTCATTGACTTTATTGTGACTGAAGAGTTAGCAAATAAATTTTTATGACTCAACAAGCTCTATATCATAGATCTATCATACATTATAATTTGATGAGTTCAATAAATGAATGAATCGATATAATATAGACTGACAATAACTTACTGATGCAGTCTCATTAATGAGACAATTACAAGAGTTCATTGACCATTAGAATATGTTAATATAGATGTCAATTAAAATGCCCATTAAAGGATAATGTACTGTTATTGTAACATCAATAGAACAACTGTCAATATTATTTTTATAAATGGTTCACAGATGTGAATTGAAATACACAAACGTTTCATTTTGAACACACAGATAAGCCAGTAGACACTGTAAATGGAGATTTATAAGCGAACAATTAACTACAGCAGAGCATATGCATACATTAACTTCCAGAGACACAGGGAAGTAATCAATAAGATGCAATGAATTCTGATGACTCTAAATTACTCATAGTATGAAGACAAGAGGAAATATCCTTCTGGTTTCTCCTCCTTCTCCTTTCCTCTTCCTCTGCTTCTTGTTCAATGTCACGAATGACACG
>NW_003554217.1:0-1685 GCF_000090795.2 Amphimedon queenslandica | reverse complement strand
TCGTGATAAAACTTTTGGAGGTACAGGGTTTAATGGCATACCAGTCTTGTCTATATTGAAAATAGCTGTGGGTTTGTCATATAAATCATACTCAGTAAAAGTCTACTCCAATAGATCAAAGTACTGCTGAAAGATGTCTGGCCGAGTTCCTATAGCACGAACATGTGAAACTGACTCAGGAGACCTAAGTACTACATGAGGATGTTGCCGTCTAAATGATGTCCACCAACCAAGAGACACATTCACATCTTTCTTTTTGTGCATCATAACACGTACTAGCTCAATAATTTGACTTTTTGTACGAGAAAAGCCAATATCAGTGCATGCCTCAATAAATTGGACTAGTTCTCTCTCTTCTTCACTTAAGTAACTCTCAGGGCCACTTGTCGAACCAAACTGCACACAACCACTAATCAGTCCTGTCATGCAAAGTTGATTTTGGTACGTTATACATTTCAGCAGCTCTTCTAATGGAAACTCCATCCTTCTGAACAGCTAAATACACTTTATAAAGATTAGAGTCAGTCCATGACTTGTACTTGTCAGGTCTACCAGTATGATAGGCGCCGGCTGTATCATGAGTGCCTACAGTGTCAGAAGAAATTAACAATTAGCTAGATGTAAAAGACCCGATAATTTAAAATATATATTATTTTTTAAATGTTTTAACTTACAAGAAGAGGTGACAATTGTTGACCCTGTGCTTCTAAAAAGCCGACTTTTTAAGTCAGACTTCTCACATGTGCTCGCCATCGCCATTGCTAAAGACTCCGCCTATAAAAGGTGTGGTATCGGACTGTAGACTACGGTGGCCACTCTTGTAGTGTCATGTTTCTGCGCAAGAGAGCAGCTAGCTATTTATTATTGAAATCTGCAAAAGGGAAAAGATCATAGAGAGGCTTCAACCTCCCTCTTCATTTTCTACTGCTGTCTATTCAGGGACTTTATTTCTGTACGAGGATCGTTTGTGTTGGCCGAATATGAGTATTTCCGATTTCGACCGGCTTTTGGCAAAAAATTGTAAGAAGACAGAGGCTTCTTCCACTTTGTTTATAACATGTATTAATAGGATTATCATTATAGTTTGTAAAATATATAAGACAAGTCTGTAGCAGATAAACTGATCCAGTAATAGTGTCCGAGATTGCATGCTATCCGAACATCCGTTAATTACTCTAGGAGAGAAAAGAAAAGCTGAAATTTATTTTAGCATCTAACGCTCTATTGAAGGAAAGGTTTAGCACAAAAAATTTGCCTAGATAGACTGAGATAGTTTGGTTGCTCCTGCTTTCCCCAGTGCTGCCTGATAATTTTTGAAGAGGCTAAATCACAAATTTTGAGTGAGCCGGGCTGTAACTCACAAACAAAAAAGAGATTAGAAAATTCCCACATAATTTTAAATCTAGGTACTTTTCTCTACCTATCAATGCTAATCTTGACCAAGTAGAGTGAAACACAAAGATTTGGCTAGGAAAAGGGGTTTATTCTTGATAATATTCAGCTTTTGCTACCACGAATTGCTATTAAAATACAAAGGAGCTAAATAAATTACCTTTTGCTCAAAGCTTAAAAAGAAGTATAACTCAGGAGAGCTCAGTAAAAAAGATATTAACCAGAAATTAGCAGGAATTTTTGTGACAGATGACAACCCAACTGCATAGTAGTACAATAAATTATTGTATATC
>NW_003554216.1:0-1685 GCF_000090795.2 Amphimedon queenslandica | reverse complement strand
CACTTGATAAGCAATCAACCAGCAGACAAAAGTAATGAAAGATAGGATTAGAATGAGAGGCACAAAGTAACCAGCAATCCTGTCAGCTATACGCTGTATAGGAGCCTGAGAGAGAGAGGAAGGGAGAGAGAGAGGAAGGGAGAGAGAGAAATAGAGAGGGGGGAAGAAGAGTGAAAAGCACAAAATTAAATTAATCCTTTCTCTCTCTCTTGCTCTTACTTTTGAAGTCTGGGCTTCTTCAACAAGTCTGACAATTTGAGACAGCATGGCGTCAGACCCAATGTGAGTGGCTTTAATCAAAAGGACACCATTTTGATTCACCGAACCGCCAATCACTGAATCACCTAAAAGGAGAACAGACATTATAAAAACTCTCTCCATCTTTCTCCATCATCTCTCTATCTCTATAATATAAATACTGTATGCATGATAGATCTGAATGTACCAGGCTTTTTTGATACGGGCATTGATTCACCAGTAATTAGAGACTCATCAGTTTTTGATTGGCCTTCAACAACAATGGCATCTACTGGGACCTTTTCTCCTGGTCTCACCTATAAAGTTACATATAGTAACACTGTTCTATATTTAGTAACATATGATGTAATACAAAATGTTACTATTAATAGTAACTCACTCTAATTTTATCTCCTCTTTGTACTAGCTCTACCGGTATCATCTCCTCGCTAGTTATTAATAGTTATAATTATTAATTCATTAATGAAATACTTACACTTCATCAGTGGGCGGGTCAGTGGGTGTGGTCACTAATCTAGCCTCAGTTGCTTGCAATGACATTAATTTTGCAAGCGCTTCAGACGTCTTACCCTAAAAAAACCTCATTAACTAGATAATCATGGGATCCTTACCTTCGCAATGTATTCAAGCCAGCGTCCCAAGGATACGAACATAAGTAGCATGGGTGGAGTTTCAAAAAAGGTCTTCATATGCTTTCCAGTCACAAAAGCAGACACAAAAACAATAATAACCTGAAGAGAAGAGAAGAGAATAAAGGAGAGAGAACAGACAGTGAGATGATGTCTTTACAAATGTACATGTACATCTACATGAAGTTTCTAATGAGTTGTGGCAGTTAAAAAAAAATATACCAATTTCTGAGAATTTTCCTGTACTATAGCCCATGGTTTCTTCCAAAAAATGGCTCCGGAATCAACCCAAATTTTTATTACATTTTCTAATACATATTGATGTCCTTATGCTACGTAGAAAGTTTGAGTCAATTCTGACTTCAATTTTTCAAGTTACGGGCATTTTTAGAAATAGGCCATTTTTTGAAAATTACCCTGTACTATAGCCCATGGTTTTTTTTCAAAAAATGGCTCCAAAATCACCCCCAATTTTTATTACATTTTCTGATACATATCAATGTCCTTATGCTGTGTAGAAAGTTTGAGCTGATTCTGACTTCAACTTTTCAAGTTATGGCCATTTGAAGAAATGGGCCAAAATCTGAAAAGTTCCCTGTACTATAGCCCATGGTTTTTCCAAAAAATGGCCCCAAAATGACCCCCAATTTTTACTAAATTTTCTAATACATATTGATGTCCTTATGCTATGTAGAAAATTTGAGTCAATTCCGACCTCAATTTTTAAAGTTATGGCCATTCAAAAATAAACCAAAATATGGCTGATACCATTATATGTACACCATACATGTACATGTA
>NW_003554215.1:0-1686 GCF_000090795.2 Amphimedon queenslandica | reverse complement strand
TTTATAGGATTCATCAGCAAGTGCTAAAACTATAAATTATTTTAATGTTAAATGTAGGAACCTTAATTATAGTTCTAAATAAAATCTAAATAAAAATATTACCTGTAAACTCAAGCAGAAGCGATGTCTGGATGTAAATGACCCGGATGATGTTATTACAGTTCACAAAAAGGACTTTATTGGCACTAGAACACATAGCAATAACTCTACAACTTTTGTAACGAAATAACTTACTTGTATTTGATGTCTCAATGCATGGCTGGGCTTTAGATCACTCTTAAGATGTCCAAAAAGCAAGAAAAGTAAGTTAAAATGCTGTCAAGTGCTTCTTTCTTCTTTACCCGTTTATTAATTGATTTGGGTGTGGTTTACGTGGTGGGCGTGGTCACATTTACTACGTGAACGGGCGTGACACGGAAACATTGAAAATAACTTAAAATGCCTTTTTCTCTGTACTTGTATTCCAGAGCAATCGTCGAAACAGCGTCCCTAACTGCAAAGTTTTATTGCGCATTGTCATAAATGGGATATCGCTGCAAAGGAAATTTTTTTCTCTATCTGTAAGTACCAAAAACTGATTTTACCAAAATCCCGCAGATAGCCTGGTTTTCTCATATCGGGTCACATATTATACTGTTTCTTTCCATATGTTAACTGCATTTGCTGCTCCAAAACTAGTTTCTACTACTTTGTTGCTAATTTTTGAAAATACTGTCCTACCATTAATTGGAGGCAATTGTAAGAGGTCACCTACAAATAAAATATTTTTGGATCCAAACCATTAATCAGTTCCAAATATATCTTCTGAGCGCATGTGTAAGCATGTTAAATTTAGATTGCATACCATACATACCACTGATACAAATATAATCTTTAAATTTTTAAGTGTCATTTTTTTCCTTTTCTGAGCTTTACTCAAAGCCCAATATCCAGCTGTTTTTCTCTTGTGCTCTATAGGTAGCTGAAATAATCTTTATATTGTTAGTCCACTTACAGTAAATGCAGCTATACCTGTTGGTGCTACTATAGCACACATAATTTCACCACTTTTTATAAGCCATATGTCATCCACTAGGCATTTTATTGCCTCTATGTAAAACTATTTACCTGTTTCACCTACACTACTAATAAACATCCTTAGCGGTTTCATTTTATCTAATATAAGCAGTCTTGAAGACTCATTCCATAATAAACCTTCACACAATATTTTTGATTTATTAGATGACACTTAATTTTATCAAAAATTTTTTTTTGATGTACATTAAGCATTGCCTTTCTGCTGTAATCTTAAATTAGGTACGTTTATATGCATGTCAACAATATCAACTACTGCTTCCATTATTTTACCAAGTAATTGAGGCTTATCATCTTCATTGTTATCAGGAAAATCTTCAGTAAAACCGGCTTTATTTTATGCATCGACTATTTTCTTCAAATTACGTTCAGCTTGTAGTAATTTCTGTAGTTTATTGAAATGATTTTCAATGACACATATAGATACTTCTCTGTGATGACACAAAGCTTCTTTCATTGCTTCTCCTACCATCACGAGTGTGCTCTCATCTCTAAAAGGCACAAATAAAAGTATTAGCCAGTAATGAAAATCATCTCTGCTTTTTGCATAGGATTAATTTTCCTATGGTTTGGAAGGACTGGCTATTATCGACGTTTGTATTCTCTTTCTCC
>NW_003554214.1:0-1686 GCF_000090795.2 Amphimedon queenslandica | reverse complement strand
AATATCATAAAAAGAGAAAGTATTACCTGTAACACTTTTCTCAGGTGCTGGAGGGACTATGTATCCCATGCACATGAATTTCTCTGACAGACGATAGTAAAGACCCAAGAAATCACTGAATCTCCTCCTAACAAAGACTTCTGGTTCTTTAAACGAGGGAAGAGTTGTCTTTGTCGTGACGAGATAAGTCATGTAAGCACCCATTCCATCGCCTGGTCGTAAAGAAAGAGAAGAGGGAATATAACATGAGTTGGGATTGAAAGTAACTCGCAAGGATTGTCAATAACTATCTCACAAACCATAAACTAAGCATCATTAAAGGCATTTCTGTCGATAGTACTACTAAAGTATACCAGCTCAATCAGAAATTAACTGCTCTATTGTCCTTGCATGTACAATGTACTATAGTGTACATCTGTCTACATGCATACATGTACAACAATGTTGTCTTTATCAACATGAGCATGTGTAGAGTGCATGCAAAATGAATTAGAGAGTGAATGAGAGTTTTTGTATGCTAGATAAAGTGTTAAATAACAAAAAGTTACTTTAAACCACTAATACATATACATGTACATATTAATGTAAGGCCTCAACTTACCAACTTTCTCAGGTTCGGCTACAGTAATGGTCAGCTCATATTGATCAATATCCTCTTCTTCCTCCTCCTCCTCCTCTTCCTCCTTACTAGCAGGAGCCTCGGCTTCCTACAATAATAAAAGACGAATGAAATATGTAATTAGTAACATGCATATGTGTATTCTGTTAAGGAACTAAGGAAGGTTTCCAGTTGCAACAAAACTCGATGCAGAATTGAAATCTGCATTATTTTGCATTAACTTCAAAACGTTAAAAGGTCATCATCCTGCTTTTTAACTCAAATGTAAATCTTCTTTTACAATACATTTATATGTACAAGTACATGTACACGCTGAGAATAAAACTCGCCAAACCTGTGTAACTGGTTTCTGCTTAGGCTCCTCCTCTCCTTCTTCGTCAAAGAGATCCCCTCCACTCGGAGCTGAGGTGGTGACTGGTTTCTCTGCAGCCGGAGGTACCTCCACTACTGGAGGAGGAGGCTCCGGGTCATCGGGTTCCAGTGTTGGTGGCTCACTGTCAGTGTGTGGGCGTTCAGTGGATGCAGGTGGAGCCTCTGTCTCCTCTTCCTCTCCAAAAAGATCTTCTAGAAAAAAGAAAAGATACAAATAAGGGGACACGCCCACTTTTGCAACAATCGCGCAGTGGGATTCTCACCTTCCTTTTTAGTCTCTTCCTTTTTCGCAGGCTCTGGCTCATCTAATGATGGCTTGCCGAATATGTTATCCTCTGATAATTCGTCGTTATCGTCTGGCGGAGGGCTAGCTTCCACATCCAGAGGAGGAGGTTCGTCGGCCATCTTGTGACAGTGTGGATCACGTGAGCACGTTCTTAATAATATTCATTGAGTAACGATTAGGGCGTGTCAATAACCAATATTCATTACATTTTTGTCCACATTATGCTAAAAAATAAACACGAACACTTACAATGGTGCATAATTTACTCTAATATTTTAATTTACTCTAATATATATGGTTCATATCATTTACTGCCCATGCTGAAAAATAAACATGTGCAATAGTACATAATTTTATAATTATTTTGCTGAAAAAATATCCATTATCAAAAAAAAAAACAAAAATATCA
>NW_003554213.1:0-1686 GCF_000090795.2 Amphimedon queenslandica | reverse complement strand
ACATGTGTTACATGTATACATTGTACATGTACTGAAGTTGCATAGAAAGTTTGAACTGATTCTAATTTTAAATCTGGATTTCTTCAAATACACTTACATGTATATGTACATGTATCTTAATTGACACTTCAGTACATGTACATGTATTAATTGTGTTATTTTGATTGCAGAGTTTGGAGGATCTTGATGAGGAGTCACTGAAGTTCCTCCCGATATTATTGAATAGATTATTTATTCTGTTGACTCAATCATTTGACCACGTGGAGGAGATCAAACTGGATATGATTAAGTAACGTTAAATAATAATAATAAAATAATAATAATAATAATAATAATAATAATAATAATAATAAAATAATAATAATAATAATAATAATAATAATAATAATAATAATAATAATAATAATAATAATAATAATAATAATAATAATAATAATAATAATAATAATAATAATAATAATAATAATAATAATAATAATAATAATAATAATACATGTACATGTACATGCAGTAATAATTATACTGTACAGCTGCTTGACAAATGATTTTAAGAGGAGAAAAATTTGATGATAGCCAGCAAATTTGTAGCCATAATGGCTTCCAAAATACCTAATATACCAAGTTTCTCCCCCATACCAAATCACCAGTATAATCATTTTGGTCCTTCACTAATTATTTTTGTTATTTTGTTAGAGTTCTAGTTTCAATTGTGAAGGAGATAACTAGTTTTAATAGAGAGGATTTACTGAAATCTTACGTTGAAGTAATACATTATTAATAAAAATAGTAATTGTCATTATTATGTATCTCTACCAGTATTCATTCCTGACCACTGTTGATCCAATCAGTGACAAGACTGTCCACGAGGAGGTGGTTAGACTGTTAGTTGAGTATGTAACAGGAAAACACGACAAGGAGAATCAACTACTACTGGTAAGAGAGGGAAGGAGAGAGAGAGGGTACAATGTACATGTATGTACATGTATCTGTAGGTGAATTTTGCTATTATGAATAATAATAATTATTATTTTGTTATTATTATCTTTAGTACATTTGGTTCTTTTTTGATGTCGTCATAAAAAGTATTGCACAGTCCAAGGACATGAGACACGAAAATGAAACAGTAAGAGAATGAATACCGTATCTTTCTTATGTACATGCACATTGTACATGTAACAGTTGCAATTTCTGAAAAGTACCCAAGGCTATAGCCCATGGTTTTTTCCAAAAAATGGCTCCGAAATCACCTCAAATTTTTATTACATTTTCTGATACATATTAATGTACTTATGCTGTGTAGAAAGTTTGAGCTGATTCCAACTTCAATTTTTCAAGTTACGGCCATTTTAAGAAAACGTCAAAAATTTGAAAAATACCCAAGGCTATATAGCCCATGATTTTTTTCCAAAAAATGGCTCCGAAATCACCCCAAATTCTTATTACATTTTCTGATACATATTGATGTCCTTATGCTGTGTAGAAAGTTTGAGCTGATTCCGACTTTAATTTTTCAAGTTACGGCCATTTTAAGAAAATGTCAAAAATCTGAAAAATACCCAAGGCTATAGCCCATGGTTTTTTTTCCAAAAAATGGCTCCGAAATCACCCCAAATTTTTATTACATTTTCTGATACATATTGATGTACTTATGCTGTGTAGAAAGTTTGAGCTGATTCCAACTTCAAT
>NW_003554212.1:0-1686 GCF_000090795.2 Amphimedon queenslandica | reverse complement strand
TTAATATTGGCTTTTGCTGTTACCATACACAAATGTCAGGGACTGTCACAAGATAATGCAATCATTGATTTGTCTGACAATGTCTTAAGTGCAGGAATGGTTTACGTTGCTCTATCATGAGTACGAACACTGTCTGATGTCCAATTGACATGTTTCAATTCGAAGTCATTGATGGTTTACTCTTGTAGCATAAAAGAAGTAAACATGTTGAGACAACTGTACAGACCAGACCTCCCACAGTATGCCATTCCTGCAGATTGTGGCAGTAGAAACCATACATTTACTAAAACTACTGATGAGCCACAAGCAAAAAATTAAAAAATTATGCCACCACCAAAGGTAGTTCATAATAAAAGAAGTAAGGCAATAGATGGTAAGGATGATGGTTGTCCCAAGAAACTGCCTGTTGTTAACAATAGCGGTAACAATAACAATGATGGTAACAATAATGGCCAGAGTGCAAATTGCTTAATTGATGAAGGTAAATCTGGACCTCGGCCATCAACTACTATTTGTTATGACCCAATCAAAACTTGGTCCAACTGGGTATACAATCCAGTTAGAATTGACTGGCAAAGACAAAAGTGTCAGAAATTGGGTTTATGCATTTATGCTCAATGGTGTGAGACATAGAGGACCTGATGTACAGCTCCAAACATTCAGACATGAATCCCTGCCAGAGGTGATGGAATTTGTTTCTTCAGATCGATTTCCCATGTCATAACTGGAAATCAACAGCAACATAGAGTAATTTGTTCATAGTGATGGAATATTCAAGAGCAAATTCTCATTTGTTTGTCTATTGCCTTTAAAGCACACAGTATGATGTAGATGCTCCTGATACTCTAGCAACAATTAACTTCTACATTTAGAGGTCCAGAATGGCTAAAGACAGAAGTTGGGCTTCAGCTTTTGAGGTTTATGCTTTGGCCCATTTACTGAAGACATCTATCTTTAACATAGGGATGAGTGCAGGTGTGCGATTAACAGTCGACAAATATGTCAATGTCAACCTGTGGAATGGATAAATAACAGCTGGATGGTTCCACTTACACAATGGCTGGCCAGCATGTGCAGGATTTAAGTGATGCACCAGCTGTCTACCACTCTATAATCCACCAAATCATTATGAGGTAGTAACAGATCTAATGGATTAAATCAAATGTAGATATGTACAGAGAATTTATTTTGTAGTTACATGTACTTTAACAGCAGATACTAATAATAATGACAGTGGTGATAAAAACACATGTAATGATGACAAAAAGAAGGAAGATAAAAGGAATGATAATTAACTAGAGAGCATAATCTTTGTGGCCATAACTTAAGGTGAATAATAATATAAGACAGTGTCGTATTGGGCATTGCTTAGAATGACTTTTTTAAAGAGCAGTGTCATAATTGCCATACATAGAATGAGTTATTTAAAGAGCAGTGTCGTAATGGTCACAGCTTGTAATAAATATTGATGAGACAGTGTAATATTGGCCATAGCTTATAATGAATGATATACGATACACAGTGATATTGGCCATAACAAATAAAAATACATGAATAATGAACTAGACACTGTAATATTGGCCAATTTAAAGAAAAACAAATGTGATTGTTGAGACACTGTCAAAGACTTAACCTAAAAACACTGTTTATATTGACACTGGTACATGGCCATCTTTTCCCCCTTTG
>NW_003554211.1:0-1686 GCF_000090795.2 Amphimedon queenslandica | reverse complement strand
ACTATGTCCAAAGATTGAATTAGACATGGAAGGAGAGATTGTAAAGCATGAAGATCAGGTTTATGTATGGCTGGAGGGTATATTTATGGATAGAGTACCACCTTTGATTGAACTAGGTTAAGTATGGCCTGCAATCAAATTACCCATCATTTCACCTATTCTAGCCAGGAAGTTTATTTCATGCTAATGCATGTTTCAATTTTGCAACACAAACTATTGGAGCTAATGAAAGAATGCTTCCTTCCTAATTTCATCCCAGCAATCATCACTGTGCAAAGCACAATGCATTACTGTACTTTGGGCTCATGTTCGGTCACACTTGCATATAAACCATGCCAGACAGGAAAGTCAATTGCCATCTTGATAGTTCTTTCATGAATTGGTAAATCGAAACATTCATGAGTACTACTTATTGCATTTTTGGGGAATGGTTTTAAAATTCAGGATAATTGTTCCTTAAACCCTTTAGGCTTTCTTAATCTCTCCTCCACCCTTCTCCTGTCTGTTCACTTCTAATCAATATAGATCTAAGTCCTGTAAAATTCTAATAATAATTATACATGTATATAATAATAATAATAATAACTGTAAAATATTCTTATAACTGATTTCACCACATTGCATGCATAACTGAGCACTTACTAAGACTTATAAAGGTTCTCTTGACCTTCTAATGCTTCTAGAAAAGTCTTTAGAGTGTATATCTTCCTTCTCTTGCTGTTAGAAAGCATTAGTTTGTGCCATCATCCATGTGCATTATTTGCGATGACCACATCCATATGGAAAGGAGAGTAGGCAGGTGGTTGATTTTCTCCAAAACATTAATACAAGATGTATAGAAGAAATGTAAGTGTTGACATTCGCCCCCAGGTTGTCAATAATAACAAAATTACAAAAAATCAACACTCAAATTTTTTTATTCAAAAAAGCAAAAACTATAGTACATGATACATCAATAACATTAGACAATAGTTTGTCTTGTTAAAAATAAGTAGTATTGGAAGAATTTCACTGATATCTATAGGACTAGGAAGTAGATCAGTTTACGAATGGTTTAACCACTTGTTTGTATTGCAGAGGTCTACATCAAGCACTGTTCCAATTGCTATTGATGACCCATTAAAGGATCAAACAAAGGGAGCAGATATCAATGAGGTCATAGTAGATGTTATCAATAAGGGGAAGGCTTGGAATTGTAAAAGAGAAGGGAAGGCTCTGTTGTCAATGCCCCTTATTTCAACAAATTACCCTATATCAGCACAGACAAAAGATAAAAACTGCAAAATAATTATAACTTAACATTTTAGCGGAGTAACATCCAGATCATGCGTTGTACCATTTCATAAGCCTTCCATTACTTCTAATTCTCTAGAACAGCAAGGGAAACTAGCTCATTTACATGACTTGATAGAGACTGATTATTTTTTTAATTGGCTTTGTCATAAGAAAAAGAGGAGAACTAAATGACACTTTAGTTTGGAGAAGTAAGCTAATGAGTCACTTTAAGTGCAGGTCCCTCCATAACTGTGCCTTAGTTGTGCAAAGTGTAAACGAGGTAATTAGATTTAATTTTGTTCTGCTGTAATTAGTATGCAGCTACTACATGAGGTGGGATGTCACTCTGAAGCAATAATGGAGCGAGTTCTCATGTATATATGCAGTGGCGAAAAAATTCTCATCACAACA
>NW_003554210.1:0-1686 GCF_000090795.2 Amphimedon queenslandica | reverse complement strand
TGTTGTCATTCTTTTTTTGGGTAGATACTGTTTCTCCCATCTCCTACACCCTCTCCACCTCATCAATTTCCTCTCCCACTTCTTCTGTTACTCCAAGTAATATATAAACCATATCATGTAACGTATCACTACAATACTTGTTGAACAGGTGGAGAAAGTGGTAGTGGGACAAGTACCAATACTATCATAGTAGCTGCTGTTGGAGGAGGAGGAGGAGGAGCTGTAGTCCTGCTTTGTATAATTATTGCTACATGTGCTGTTATATGGAAAGTGAAGAATAATAGGAAATCCTATGACATGAAAGATGGTGAGAAAGAGAGAGGGGTAAGACAGAGAGGGGGAAAGAGAGAGAGTGGCTGACTGAGAATAAAGTGAGAGGGGGAGGGAAATTTGGAGATATAGAGCTATGTTATCTTACCTGGTCATGTTTATCTTCTTCTTTTAGATGTGAACAAAGTAGAGGATCTTAAGTGAGTTAAAATAACAATAAACATTGCTTTATAATATTTTATATAGAGTAATTGACACTAGTATGGTAATAGAGTCACCTAGAATTGCAGTCGAAGTAAGAGATAAGTGATATATGTTGCTTCATTTCCTCCTTCTGTTTCTCCCCTTCCCTTCCTCCTCCCTCCTCTTTCTCTCCTTCAGAGTTCACCAGTTGGTTCATCAGACATTGTTAATGAAGACTACAATAGTCATCATGTAGAGACTTCTTTTGAGACACACCTGGTAATGTACACATGTAAAGGTTGTATTCATTGCACAATTGAATTGAAGACACACATCTCACAGACATCTGTACAAAGCTAATTATAACTATATATGATTAGCAATAAGTGGAACTAACTAATGAACAGTTAATCAGTAAATAGTGTTAGTGTCTAATGCTGTTAGGAAGATGTAGAGGCAGATAACGAGACAAATATGAAACTGAATCATAAACTTTGTATATCTTCATGTACTTAATGTTTACAAAAACATTGGAGTCGCTTTTGTGTCCAGTGCAGTATCTTATATTGCCTAATGAACATAATGAACTAATAATGTCCTACATGTATAGCTAGTGATAGCTAGGACCAGTAGGTACATATATTCTATTGTGTTATTGTAAATTTCAACTTGTGTTGTGCTAAGTGTTCAATTGTGTTCCTCTCACATTGGCAACTTGTTTATTGAATGTCAATACCTTGTTATCATTTTATCCTAATTCCCAAGAGCATCGCAAAATTATGTACCATATATATTTATATTATTAAGTATAAAACCAGAATATCGTGCTATTATTTGTTCGACGCTGTAGAATTTTAGCAATGATGGGCAAATTCAATAATTATTTATGGCATTGAGACAGACAACTATGTTAATGGTTGGAGCATTTAGAATTAAAAACAATGGCCTTTTACTGTCATTAATATATGTAGACAAGTAATGCAGTTATGTTATTGTTGATATTGTTGATGTTTGTGTTATTTAACATATTTATGCACTGACACAGTTGAAAGGCTAACTGTCAATATAATTATAATGCATGCTTCTTCCTTATGTCTTCCTTATCTCCTTCCCTCTCTTTTCCTCTCTCTTCTCTCTCCTTTCATAGCCAGGTACATGTAATCCTGATCCTACATACCAAGAGCCAGTAAAAGCCCTTTCTCAAGTAAAAGCAGTCCCACCATCAGCAACAAA
>NW_003554209.1:0-1687 GCF_000090795.2 Amphimedon queenslandica | reverse complement strand
GGGGAATGCTGTTATGTGGGCCACTCATAATCCCCTCTTGCCTCCTTCTGTTGATGGGCTCATTTAACTGCTTACTGTATTTTAATGATTGTATATTTTAGTGTAGGCTTTACTTTTCTTTTTCCTTTTTTTTCTGTTGTATAATAATAATAATAATAATAATAATAATAATAATAATATAATAATAATAATAATAATAACAATAATAAATAATAAATAAATAAATAATTTGAATTACTTTTGTTACATAATTCTCTTGTGACAGAAGGAAAGTCGATACTGAGAGTGAACTATTAGGAACCAGACAAACCGGTTTGTCCTCGTTAGTGGGCAGGATCAACCAGTTCCGACACTACAAACTAAAAACATTTTAAGACCACACCCATCAATTAATAATAATAATAATAATTAATGACTTACTCAGCTAATGGAAAGTATCACTCAGAAACCTTATCAAAAACGATTAAATTGGTAGCTTTTGATTCCTGTTCTTCATTCTTTGTTTTTCCATTCCCATTCTTATCATAATACGCTATTACCAATCCGTTATTATAGTGGGGGTACAATAGGGCGGAGTCACTGATCACATGACCTTCAGCTGGAGGGAGTATACACTGTATAGGGTAGCTAGTGCCTGAATGGGTGTAGCTTGAGGTCATATCAATTCAACGGTTCAGCATAGTAGTAATGCATGTACAAATATTACTAGACTCCTCCCAGTCTTTGCCCACTCCTTTACCAATCCACATCCCTCTAGGCATAATAATGTAAGTTAAGGATTATAATTGGACATTATTAATGATTAATGTACATGTACAAGCTCATGTAGCTCAAGGAGAGAAAAAAATAAAAAGAAAAGAGAGGAAAGAGAAATTATTATGTTATACAGTACACTGTATATGTACATGTATATGGGTATTTTTTAGATTTTAGTCATTTCTTAAAATGGCTGTAACTTGAAAAATCTAAGTCGGTATCAGCTCAAACTTTCTACACAGCATAAGTACATCAATATGTGTCAGAATATGTAATAAAAAATGGGGGTGATTTCGGAGCCATTTTTTGGGAAAAACCATGGGCTATAGCCTTGGGTACTTTTCAGATTTTGGCTCATTTTTTTAGAATGGCCATAACTTGAAAAATTGGAGTTTGAATCAGCTCAAACTTTCTACACAGCATAAGTACATCAATATGTATCAGAATATGTAATAAAAATTGGGGATGATTTTTTAGTCATTTTTGGGGGAAAAGCACGGGCTTATAGCCTTGGGTATTTTTCAGATTTTGGTCATTTTCTTAAAATGGCTATAACTTAAAATATTTAAGTCAGAATCAGCTCAAACTTCCTAAACAGCATAAGTACATCAATATGTATCAGAATATGTAATAAAAATTGAGGATGAATTTTAAGCCAATTTTTGGAAAGAAGCATGGGCTATTATAGCCTTGGATATTTTTCAGATTTTGGCCTATTTCTTAAAATGGCTGTAACTTTAAAAGTTTAAGTTGGAATCATCTCAAACTTTCTACACACCATAAGGACGTCAATATGCATCAGAAAATGTAATAAAAATTGGAGATAATTTTTTGCACATTCTTTGGAAAAACCCATGGGCTATAGGAATGTGCATGGGGCATTAATTAGGATACACAATCCTCTCTTCAGTGAAAGTAAACAGCAGCAGCC
>NW_003554208.1:0-1687 GCF_000090795.2 Amphimedon queenslandica | reverse complement strand
GTTATGGGGGTAATTTCATTAATTTTCTGAAAAGACCAAAGTTCAGCTTCAAGCTCGGTTTAAAGGCAACTTTCTTATGCATTAATGGCTTAATTAGGTTACTAGCAGAACTCAAATTAGTTTTTGACGTGATGCAATCAGATAGATAGTGAAAACTAACCAGATTTTCCTTGCAAACCAAAAAAAGCAATTCAAAAAATCTGTTTACAGTAATTTGATTAATTTATTCGTACTGAGGCTACTCAAAACAATTTTGGCGTATATCCAGGAACATTATAAACATTTCTATCGTTTTACCAAATACCTCTAGGTTTTTATCATTATTTTTTGCTTGTTCTATGCAAAGGGGAGAGGCTGGACTGTGCAGTGGTCAGATAGAGTCATCATGCTGTTTGGCTGTTGGCTATGGTTGACTATGGTCAGAAATTACAAGAGAAAACAGCCCTAGACTTACTCTAAGAAGGCCTTATTGCTGCTACATCACCTATTAAAGAGAAGAAAATTCAGTTTTAGCTGCTTCTAAGAAGTTTGGGATACCCAAGTCTACCGTTAGAAACCATCTTAAGGATTCCTCTTGTAAAATAGGAGTAGGACACATGGTAGAAAAAGAGATCGTTTTAAATCTTCAGGCACTACATATCTCGCAACAGAATCATTCCAGAGGAATGATAGGGGGACAACCTGGAGGGGACATAGTGGCAATAGGCCGGGTGGTGTACACAGAGTATAGTTATATGCACTACAAGAAATAGGCTTTGGGTTCATGAGAGAGTTAGCAGGTGTGGTTCTTCATGATTACTTGTCAGACCAACCCCACAGATCCAACCCATTCAAAAGCAACATTCCCAGGAATGATTGGTGGATGCTTTTAATAAAGCGATGGTCTAAAGAATTGAGTGAAAAAAGCCGTGGTAACCTTCAAACACATCGTGCCATTGGTTCGTCTAAAGAAGCACTGGATGAGTGGTATCTGAAAGTTGAGAAGTTTGAGAAGACAGTGATGAATGATGAGGATATCAAACAGAGAATATGTAATTGTGACGAAACTGGTTTTTGCTAGTCAGCGAAAAGTAAAAAGATTTTAGCTAAATGAGGGGACAGAGATGTGCATGAGACAATGGGAGGAAGCAGTCGTGGGTACATTACTTTGCTTAAATCTGCTTGTGGGGATGGCACACAGTTACCACCTTATATCTCATATAAAGGCAAACACTTATGGAGTAGATGGATGAAGAGGGACCAGCTGTCTCAGGTAACGGCTGGATGGAGTCTGCTAACTTTTTGCAAAGGTTCGAGATGTTTATGCCAGTTGTAGCTCATTTGATTCCTCTTTTCCATTTTTTTGACAGCCATCACTCCCATCTTACACTTCACTTCGTAGAATTGGCTCGTCAAAAAGGAATCCATTTGGTACACTTCCCACCCCATGCTACACATTTACTACAGCCTCTTGACCTTGGGTTTACTGCCTCTTGATCTTGGGTGTAGGGTTTAAGGTTTGGGTTTAGGTTTTTGGACCTTGGAAGTCATCACTGGAAGAAAATAATGAAAAAATATCAAGTAAGCACTTGTGCCTCGATTGTGACTAAAGAGGAGTTTTCTACCCTTTTTGCTGAGTTGTATGATATTTCATTTTTTCCATCACACATAAAAGGTTTTCAGAAGGCTAGACTTTATTCATTTCATA
>NW_003554207.1:0-1687 GCF_000090795.2 Amphimedon queenslandica | reverse complement strand
GGGGATGGCACTTCAATGATTTCGTGGGTTTAATTTCGTGGAAAGCCCATAACCACGAAAATCATGAAAATTAAAATTCCACGAAAATTTCAAGCTATACGGTATGTAAATTATTAATTCTTTCAAATTAATTGTGGCATAAAACTAGTTTTGTAGTCTATATTTACCAATGACCTCATTATTATCCAGTGATGCCGTTATTTGAGATCAGTTGGCAGTTCTATACAAAAATTGTTAATATAAAATTTTCCTTTTGTTAAGTTCAATCTGGTAACAATAACTACTAAATGTAGCCAAATTATGATGCATTCATTTAACTATAATTTTTAGAGTATTTTTGTTTGTGGAGATGCTTGTAGCCAGTAATGATTTGTCATTAATGAATGAACGCTTCTAATTTTGACAGTACTGGGTCTGTTATACTGTAACTTTGACTTGCATTAATTGGTTGATACTTTGCTCTGAAGTATCATAATTAAAACTAAAATCATAGACTAAAACAACTGCTTTCAATGAATTTAATTAGATTGTCTATAAAAGTAGCCACATAGACTAGTTTTAATTCCTTTTCAAACACTTTCTATAATTCTTATTATCTGAAAATGTTCACCATTTTTCTCTTCTGCTGTTTTCTTGTCGTTGCTTCAAGTGATGGTGCTGTAACTACAAAGAAACAAGATGTAGCTGCTGTCACTGACTGGTTGCACAAAATTAGCAAAAAGACATAGCTCTCAACTAAGAGTCCGTCAAAGCAACATTTCGTGTGATGGCAGGCAGTTTGAAATGAGTCTTCCCTCTTCCTGTAACTTAACCAAGCTTTCAGGTGGTCTCTCAGATCTCCCTGCTGCTTCATCCCTCACTGATGCTTAGCTCACTGCTCTCAACAATGCTTACTCTCAATTTTGTGTCTCAGCTTGCATCGATCCATTTGTGGCCTACTACAACAACTGTATAGCAGTAAACAATGACCATAGGAATTATTTGACTACCTACTTACGACATGGTTTATGTGGACAACAGAGTGGAGACTATTGTCCTGTAAGGTTGACAAGGCAATATCCAGGAAATAGTTCTCAAACTCCATATGATTCCTGTTCCTTTCTTTACTCTGGAATATCCTGCAGTTCTGCTTCCTCCACTTGTCTTTCTGATCTTAACACATTCAATGATAGGATGGGTTGCTGTACTGAGCCATTTCTTGGATCTGGTATCAACTCATGCAGTGGTGTTAGTGTGGATGAGTCTTGTACTGGAGTATCCACTGGAGCATCCACTGAAGCACCCACTGCAGTACCCACTGCAGTTCCCACTGGAGTATCCAGTGCTACTGGACTAGTAGCTCTTGTCTTTGTGATGATACTCAGTTTGGTTGGATTTTTGGTCTGCTCTGTGCCATGAACATTATGAAGACTAGCTTTAGAATAGTTTAATTTTGTACTTGCTATTATTTTTGTTGTTTTGCTAAAAGAACAATTATAACAATATGTCAAATTGCACTTTCAGATTTAAGTAGTTTTGTTATGTATGTGAAAGCATAGTTTAGTGATGCCTGGGGACAGATCCCCTTAATGTTTTACATTTTTTTAATTTGAGAAATGAATAGCTGCATTTATCATAGATAGCATCAAATTTATGAGACTACATCACAAAACTTTTAAATTGAAACACAACTCAAATAATAGTATGG
>NW_003554206.1:0-1687 GCF_000090795.2 Amphimedon queenslandica | reverse complement strand
AGATTCTCGTCATTGCATTTTGTACATGTAAATACATAACATTGTAATAAAATTAATTTTATAAAATATATACTCATACCTTCCCGTATCTGTCTAGTATTGACTGTGTACACTCAGTATATATCGACTCTGTATCTAATACACATAAGGAGAGAGTAAAATTGACCTGCGCAGGCTCACTCACCGAGTAACAGACCATCCAAATCAAAAATGACATGTGTGATGGTAGCCATTTTACTAGCAAACAGGGGCGTGTCTAGCATTGGGGCGTGGCATAATAAAATGTCTACCGACTCTGAAGACAAATTCGAGTTCACTCTGGTAACTCATTATAATCCTCTTCAAGATATAGAGACCAAATTCAGAGAGACAATAGAATTATTTGAGAAATGGTATTTTGTGATAATTTATTTTTTGTTATCATTGTCATTATAGGGGGATGAGTACTAGTCGTATGAAAAGTCACACCTTCTTTTTTAACAAGTTTTTCCAACCTTATCAGAGAGAGGCATTTGCAAAAGTTAGCAACAGCAAGGAAAATGTAATAATTGTAAATTAATTTTTTTACAGGATTTTTTTGCAAGCTCAGTAGTAAGCAGCACATTACAAGTACGTACATGTACATATTATCATTATACATGTACATGTAGATTGAATAGCTATGTATTTGTATATGACCACATATATATGACTGTATGTAAGTACTGTATAGCCTGTACTACATGTATGTGTGTTTGATTGCCTGGTTGAGTTATTATTTCAAATGTAGCAGAAAGTTAGAAAAATACCCTTGTGTGTGTGTGTGGATGGATGGGCTTAATTTTCTATTACTGTTATCATTTTTAACCTATTGATTGTTGATTGACTACGCACTATTTGTGTATGTACAGTGTACATGTACTTATGTTACATCAATAGGTATTAACACCATTAGAGCAATGGGTATCACTGTGAGTCATATTTTAGTCACATGACAATCACATGACCTTATTATACACCGACACATCAGTGGATAAAGTTACTGTTGAACAAGTCAATGCAAGTATAATTAATATGGACTTCTTTGATAGACTATATACGTTATGTCATAATGATGTCATATTTATTACCATATAAGGTGCTGTGAGAGAGAGCAGTGGTAGCATTGTCAAGTGTTTTGATGAGATGATTGACGAGTTTTTGGTCTCTGATGAACTCAGAAAAGTTAGTAAGTTTAAATTAAGAAACAGTTTCAGTTCACACCTAATGTCATGTACACGTACATGCATTATGATTTCTTGCATGTACATTTCAGGTGATCCAGTGTATGTGTCTTTATATTCAACTGAAGAAAGAAACGAGTTTCTGTTTAAAATATTTACCCACATTGTACTAGGAGGACCAGTCAACCAGGTGAGCATCTACATTCTATACTGTTTTAGTCTGCTTATTATTGTATTGCCATCATACAGTAGAGGATTAGGCCTCTCTTCTAGCCACAAATGCATAGGTTGTAGTACTTTTATGCATAGGCTAAAATTTGTGGTGCAAATGAAAATCAGCAATTTACAGCTGAATCACTGTAAAACCATATAGCGGGAAATTTTGGAGATAATTAAATTTGGTGAATTTAGCATTTTTTGATAGCCATTCACCAAAATAAAATCCGCCATTTTAAGCCATTATATGCATGCTCAATGGCACGTGG
>NW_003554205.1:0-1687 GCF_000090795.2 Amphimedon queenslandica | reverse complement strand
GATGATAAACAGAAAAGGTTCAAGATTCATGCCTCATTTGCTACCAATGGCGAAAACTATAAGAAGATGCAGGTAAGTGGGAGGAGCTTTAGGCAATAATAACCACACCCATATTTAGTCTCTAGGCGTTGTCGTGACAACTAACAATAAAGACATAGTTCTTTCTTGTGATGTGATTATTCTTTCAGTGAAACCTCATCAAGTATTGCCAGTCCTTGAAGAACTAAGGAAGATATATCAGGACATTGACGAGAATCAATTACTGGTGGGAGGGGCCCCGTTACCTAGGAACCTCAGGCCGCTCATTGTTTCCGTGGCAACCTCTATCACCATAAAACAGATTGAAGAAAAGGTCAGTGTATTATTGTCTATGACCTCTCTCCTCTCTTTCTCCCCCCCCTCTCTCTCTCCTCTCTCTTTCTCCCCCCCTCTCTCTCTCTCCTCTCTTTCTCCCCCCCTCTCTCTCTAGACAGAAATATCTTGGAAGATGGGTAGGGCAGACATGTTGGGTCATCTTCCTGTAATTCGTTGCCTTCCAACTGTTGCATCTTCTGGTACCAATTATTTATTTATTTAGTATTTTATTTTATTTTCCAGTCAGAGCTGGTGTGACAGTGTATACTAGTGGTCACTTTAGCACTGAAAATGACAACAAGTTATTTCTTGATATATTTAATTCCGTCGGTTTCACTCAGGACGTTCCAGAGCAATATATTGATGGATTCACTGCATTTACTGGCAGTGGAGTTGCTTTTGTAAGAAGATTATGAAATAATGATATTATTATTTATTTATTTATTACAGATGGGATTAGTAATGGAGGCCTTGGCTGATGGAGGAGTGCTGGTTGGTATTCCTCGAGGAATGGCCGACAAAATAGCAGCATATACAATGATGGTGAAGAGGGGGGAGGGAGAGAGAGGGGGAGGGTGGGAGGGAGGGAGAGAGAGGGAGGGAGGGAGAGAGAGAGAAAGGGTAAAATTGATTTTATTTCATTAGAGTACTGCTAAGATTGTAATTGAAAGAGGAATAAAACCACACGAAGTAAGCCACGCCCTCTCTTGTCACATGTCCTATTGTCATGTGATCTACAGATAAGGACGTCAGTTGCCTCCCCTGGAGGTACGACCATTCATGGACTGAAAGTGATGG
This sequence comes from Amphimedon queenslandica, assembly GCF_000090795.2. NCBI lineage: Eukaryota > Metazoa > Porifera > Demospongiae > Haplosclerida > Niphatidae > Amphimedon > Amphimedon queenslandica. The sequence continues at coordinate 535 of NW_003554205.1, read as the reverse complement.
AGGACGCTGGAGTGAGGGGAGGAGTGATGGGGGCAGTACAAAGGGGGACAGAGAGAGCTAAAGAACTGAGATCTCCATCATAACTAAAGATGAATAACTCATTATTAATATTAGTTTATTGAACTAACTCTATCAGTTTATTTTTGTGATGTATTTTTACATGTTTGTACATGACTTTTTTAAGATACCAAAAATTAACTCTTTAAATCACTTCCAATTTCACATCAATGTCTTATGCTAACTAGAAAGTTTGAGCTGTTTCCAAGTTGTTATGAACATTTAAAGATGCAAATTTTGAAAAAAATTAAAGCAGTTCTATAAAAATTACAAGTTGTTTTTGACACCTTGTTAACACCTTGAGGTGTGAACAAGAACAAAAAATTAACTAACAAAATTCATTTTTAAATGCCATAAAGATAATATTTATACTCCACATTTCTGAACATCTGGCCACAAACTACATTAAACTTGTAGATATTTCTTTCAAAAAATTTACAAATAAGATATAAAAATTAACATACATACATACATATAC
>NW_003554204.1:0-1688 GCF_000090795.2 Amphimedon queenslandica | reverse complement strand
AGTACAGGCTCAGGCTGTATACAGTTGCTTCATGAATAAATTTGTTAAATTGACAATATCTGAAGGTTTGGGCTTATATCTAACCGAGAAGCAGGATTTCAGCAAGAGTAAATCTTGACCTAAGCATTAGCTATAATTTTTAGCATCTGTAAGATTACCGGTATAGTGAGCAAAGTGGTCCGTAAAATAGAGATGTCGCGGACCATTCGGGTCCGTAAAACAGATTTGTCGCCGACCATGGTCCGTTGGTCCGGTCCGGTCCGTTTTTTAGGGACGACCGTGCTTGGTTCAGCGTGCGGAACGATCCGCAGCAATCCGCACTGATCCGCATTCTAGTAACGCCCAGCGGAGGGCATGCGTCAAAAGGTCAAATCGCCCACGTTTTTGATTAAAAATTGACGGTACGCTGGCCTAATGTCATATTGTAAATCCGCCTTAAGTCCGCCCACGGAACATTAATATTGTTAATTATTATTATCATTAAAACAAACTAACCAAACTACTAATAAAATCTACCTAAATGTGCACACTAGTGCAAATAAAGAGCTACACTACTGCAAATAAAAACTACACTACTGCAAATAAAAACTAAACTACTGATGTTCAAAAATGATACCAATTAGGTATCATAACAATTTAGTTCATTGCTGGTCAAAAGAATTAAGAAGTAGTATACGAGCTTGATTGGCCTTTAAGAACTTCTTCCTCCCACTTGTCTTGTTCCTGCCTTTTAACACTGAGGCTCTTCTTATGCTCTTTCTCTCTAAAGTATCGCAATATCTCCTCTACTTTTTTCTCCAACTCATCAATCTTGTCAACTGAATCTTCTTCATCAATAAGACAACATGCTTCTTCTTGAGGAAAGAATCCAGTATTATTTTCAAGCATCTGTAAAATAAATGATACATGTGTAAATAGTATTATTCTTACATAAACTATGATTAACACTAATAATTGATGCTTCAATTGTAAGCTGTATACCAAAAATGAATAATCCACTCTCGCTTATACTGAATGCTTTTGGAGCTTTGATCTGCATGTTGCATAATTATGAATTGTGCATTGACAAATTAAAGTAATTACTATATAGTCTGTGTCATTGGATAGTTAATGCAATGCAAGATAAGAAAATAATTTACCAATTCATAGACATATTTTTGAATTGCATTATGATCACCAATGTCAATACTATCAAGGTACAAAGAGTAATAGACATAATTCCACATGTTATGATCATTTTTAATATGTTTAGAGAAGCCCTAGGGACAGGAAAAAAAAAGAAAATCAAGAAATCAAATATTAAAAACATACTTTAGCTCTCCTGTCAAAGTCATAGCTTGGAACATCACATATAAAACACTTGCTTTTCTGATCAGTTTCGATTTTATTCTATGTTCAAAAAATTAATTATAATGATTACACGTATATGGTATTTTATTTGAACTTACTCTTTCTTCTCTCAGCTCAGAGAAAGTATCCACTATAATACCAAAGACTATATTGAGACCAATGGTAGTAACAATTATGAAAAATGAAATATCAAAAATGAGACGTGCTGTAAACACCCCAGCAGTAAAATTAGGAGCACTGCCATCTCTTTCAAATGGGATCAACTAAAAAATAGGGAAACGATAGATTTAAAAGATTTTCTAAACTTACTATTCCCAAATTATCAGTCAGACCGTATC
>NW_003554203.1:0-1688 GCF_000090795.2 Amphimedon queenslandica | reverse complement strand
GTCAGTAGTGGATCAATCAGTCAATCAACTACTGAAGATCAAATGTATCAGTGCAGGGTAGTAGATAATCATGAGCATGGTAAAGTAACTAGAACACGTAGTATAGCCATAAAAGGTAATGTTCATATTATTAATTGTCCTACTATTATTATTCCTTTGTTATTATAGTACCATCAACTGCTCCCTCTCTTACTGAGGTCAACAAGACAGCTACCACTATCACTGTCAGTTGGACTGCACTTGATTCATCTGATGCCAATGGATATGTAGTCAATGTCACTAGTGACACAGACACTGTGCAGACAGTACAGGTGGAGGGAAGTAGTAATAATACAATCACACTGAATGGACTGAATATAGAAACAACTTATAGCATCACAGTCAGAGCCTATCAACAATTACTGGGACCTGCTAGTAGTGCAATCAGTGTCTTCACTCATATTTGTCAGCAAGAAGGTATTTTAATTTTAATGTGAATTGTAACAAATGCAAGTATTAATTTCACAGGTATCTACCTGATGCATGATGGAAACTGTTATACTAACGGATCATATTTTTGGGATAGTAGTGTCAATACAGTTACTAAGCCTATATCATGTGTGTTACCTGGTACTAGTCTAACTACTGGTCAGTGGGTTAGAGTTGCTGATCCTGATGATCCTGTTGACTGTAACAGTAATAGTGCCAGTGATCCTTTTCGTTGTACTTCCATCACTTCACCTGCTGCTAATGTCAGTATTTATCTTGCTCAGGGACTACCAACAGCTCAAGAAGGCTGGTACAAGTGTTGTCTACCCACTGATTGTTCAGATCCTAACACTAACATCATCTTTGCTAATATATTCAGTAAGAGGAGACTATAATCACTTACTGATGTAATAATTTTCATTTGTAGGATTTGCAGAGATAGAATCATTTACTGTTGCTGATCTTCCTTCTGATATGACAGTATATCCTCAGAAATACAAACTGAATTGTACTAAAATTGGACACTGGGTGTATGGTATTAGCATGAACACTGGTAGTACTGCACTGGCTAGTTACGCTAATTGTGATGATCAAAGCAGTACTTGTCCTGGTACTGTGTTAGTTAGTAGTACCTACACATTAAGATATACTGTTACTATCACATGGGATGGAATGACTGTCAGTAGTGGATCAATCAGTCAATCAACCACTGGAGATCAAATGTATCAGTGTGCAGTGCAAGTTGCTGGTCAGCCAACTAGAACACGTGATGTAATTGTAAAAGGTAATGTTTATGAATGCTAATAATTCTTATTACCAATAATATTAGTACCAACAACTGCTCCCTCTTCTCTTACTGAGGTCAACAAGACAACTACCACTATCACTGTCGGTTGGACTGCACTTTATTCATCTGATGCTGATGGATATGTAGTCAATGTCACTAGTGACACAGGCACTGTGCAGACAGTACAGGTGGAGGGAAGTAGTAATAATACAATCACACTGAATGGACTGAGTATAGAAACAACTTATAGCATCACAGTCAGAGCCTATCAACAATTACTGGGACCTGCTAGTAGTACAATCAGTGTACATACTTCAGGTATTGCTACTGCACCTTTTAATGTACTTGTAACATTGTTGATGTACTTCTAGTTATTAATTCAATCAATTGGACACTAGTCTCATCCATTACACAACTCAATAACACTCAATAT
>NW_003554202.1:0-1688 GCF_000090795.2 Amphimedon queenslandica | reverse complement strand
CTAATATTATGTAAACCATTAGTCCATTACATAACATTACATAACATTCATTACATTAAAATTCACATCATACATGTACATGTACCTTGTTTATTGGCCTCAGTCAGTGCCTCCTGTAGTGATACTTTGTTCTCATGAGCCACTTGTAGTTCTTGATGTAAAGACTGGATGTATCTCTGAAGCTTTATTTCCTTCTCTGTTGGATATTCTATTAGTTGATCCATCCACCATACTCTGGTCTTGCTGTATGATGAATACTTTTCTTGATATTTCTTACTAGTGAGATCATTACCATCCAGTACTGACTGTACTATCCACTCACCAGCTTCAATATATACTGAAATAAGGAATAATAATATTATGATAATTTTAAATTTAATAGTAAATTTAAAAGAAGTTTGTAATAATCCTCATTATAATGTTATTTTAATAATTATTATTTTACCTAATTCAATTATCATTGTTAGTCTATTAGTATCAGTGATAAATGTACTCATCAGCTCCTTCACTCCTCCTCCAACATCTTCCCATTCAAGCGATTCACATCCTCCAACAATTACTAGCCACACACAGTGTGGTGACATTGTGACTGCTGTGAGTGAGTGATAGTATCTACCAGTAACAGATTCAGGTAGAGGAATCTGTAGACAATGAGAAATAATTACAATATACATGTACCGTACTAGTCTCGTGGGGCCAGACTCAATTTTTAGAATAGAGTCTGGTTTCATGCCTAACATCAACTTGTGCTTGTCTGGCGGAATTTGGTCGACCTAATCAGATCACTGTTACCATGGTTACATTAGAATCCGCCCACACACGGCAAGTCTATTATCAAGAATGGAACTAACTGAGATATTATACTTTCTTTCTATAACTACAACTGCCAACTGGATTGCCTTTATCTGCTCTGATGGTTAGACAATTAGGCAAGTAAAGAAATGCTTCTAGAAATAATGTGCTTGGATCTGAGATGAATTCAGCTGCCATGATTGCTCCAACTTCAGTACTGCCGGAAAAAGCCAAAAATGAGAAGTACTTTACTGCTTTATTTTTCTTGATGTCAGGAAGCAAGTATGAAGAATAAAATAATAAATCCACAACATTGTGGTGCGTGGGCGTGTTTATAGAGATTAACATTCCTTGCCCATGCAAATCAAAACATTGAAAACATGAGTTAATATTAGGCATGGCACCAGACTCTTATTCGGTAAATTAGAGTCTGGCTAGCGAGACTAGTACCGTACTTGCCCTAATTAACACATCTTTTGATAAATAATAACTTTTTACATGTCTCAGGTCAGGTAGTGCATTGTTTAGATAGGAAAAATTATGAAATGCTCCAGGAGGTGCTTGTTTAGAGAGGTACATAGAAAAGTATGCAATACACCTGTAAACAATGGGACTTTCAAATTACAATGCACTTATCAAAAATATATTATCTTGACCAGGAGGTGCACTCAATAGAAAACAATTGTGAAAACAATAGGTGCAACAATTGTTAATTGGGGCCAGTATGGTATTATAATGTAAATACATGTATGTACATTTATTGCTAATTAATATTAAATTAAAAACATACACATGTACATGTACACATACCTTCTTACAACTGAACTGACCATAGGCGGCTGCAGGATTTGACTACTAGTCGGGCATGGGTGTGGTACAGGAAATGGGGTTGGGCG
>NW_003554201.1:0-1688 GCF_000090795.2 Amphimedon queenslandica | reverse complement strand
TTTCTGATGTACATATGTGAGTTTGGAAAATTACCTGCTATATATAGGGCCTTTTTTAGAGATTAGTTCATTTTTAATTGTTCATAGCTGAAGCAGCTTTGGTCTGAATGAACTCAAACTTTCAACACAACATACAGACGTCAATATGGGTCAGGAAATGTAATAAGAATGGGGGGTGGAATTTTGGAGCCATTTTTCAAAATGTAAGTGTTGTTTTACTTAGGTAAAGTATTGACCAAAGCACAGCTTGCTTGCACACAATAGCAGTGAAACTTTTGTAAAATGATATCTCTTCTTAAAAACACGTGCAAAGAACCAATTATAATAAAAAGAACAATAAAGCCGGCCCAGGCAGGGCCCAATAATGATAATCATAGAATCAATAATGATGAATACCAAATGAGAGGTGATAATGGATAGGTTTATGTATAAATGCATAACAGGAAGCAGAGGCTATATTATACATAGCCTTGGGTACTTTTCAGAACTAAAAAAACGTTATTATTTGTTGGAAACAGATCAAACATTCTATAGAGCATAAGTACATGTACATTAATGTGTATCAGAAAATGTAATACATCCTTTCTTTTCTTCTACTACACTCTCCTTTTCATTCCTCTCCCTCCCCCCTTCTCTCCTCTCAGATTCTGAACAAGGTCAGACTTATGCATCGAAGTTAATGCCATATTTGCAGAGACTGGTGCCCTCACTGCTAGGAATGTTGAGGAAATGTTCATTGAAATAAGTGAGTAGCTACTAATGATGTACTGTAGTATGTACTATTGTAACATAATCTCTCTCTCTTGTCTCATAGCTCGTAAGTTACCACCAGATTGTTTAACTAGTTTACCAGCTGGTGCCTCTCTTAAGACAGACTGATACACCACGTGCTAAGCGAGGATGCTGTGGAGGAGGGGGAGGAGAAAAGGACCATCAAAATAGTTTAGTTATAATGAGATAACTTTTTATTATTAGAATTTTTTTTGTATAATATTTATCATAAATTACTCTGTTACTTTTTTGTTTTAAATTAATTTTTATTCAATAATAACTGATGAGTCAGCATCGTCAATACAATAAAAGTGAAATGCATCTATAATAAATTATACAAATATCAATCTTTTATTAATAACATTATAGTCATGGTATTCTATGCATGTATCATTGTGTTTCATATCTAGAATGAGCTTTAAATTTTTATTGATTGTTAGTGATTGAAGAATTAGTAATATTCCATTAGATGATAATGAAGTGTGTCTTATTTCTAATACAGTTAATGTTGAATTGTTGATAATTAGTTCATAAAGAGACTGAGCACTGGCTGAAGTGATATGAGGATTACTGAGGAAAGTTAATGTTAAAAGAGTCTTATTGTGTAGTTTTAGTACATTTGTAATATCAGCAACTGCTTCGTCATCAATGGAACAGTTAGTAAAATCTAAATCTAATAATGATTTATTATCAGCCAATAAGTTACATAAGGATGAGATGCAGCCCTTTTTTAGTTGAGTGTCTTCTATTGTTAAGTGTTTCACCTTTTCATTTCGTAATAAAATCGGCAACAGATCACACACAATGTCAAGAGATGATTTAATGATGTTAATGCTATCATGTTTGTTTGTTAATAGAGAAACTACTTCTTGACATTGTATTAAAGATGGAGAGGTCAGTTCAACACCATCATCATA
>NW_003554200.1:0-1688 GCF_000090795.2 Amphimedon queenslandica | reverse complement strand
CACGTGGGTAAGAGAAGAAGAAAAGCTGAAATTTATTTTAGCATCTGAAGCTCTATTCAAAGAAAGAGTAAGCACAAAAAATTTGCCTAGATATTTAAAAGAGACTGAGATAGTTTGGTTGCTCTTGCTTTCCCCAGTTCTGCCTGAAAATTTTTCGAAGAGGCTAAATCACAAACTTTGAGCAACTGTAACTCGCAAACAAAAAAGAGATTAGAAAATCCCCACATATTTTTTAATCTAGGTACTTTTTTCTACCTATCAATGCTAATCTTGACCAAATAGAGTGAAACACGAAGATTTGGCTAGGAAAAGTGGTCTATTCTTGAAAATATTCAGCTTTTGCTACCACAGATTGCTATGAAAATACAACGGAGCTAAATAAATTATCTTTTTCTCAAAGCTTAAAAATAATTATAACTCAGGAGAGCTCAGTAAAAAAGATATTGACTATGAATTAACAGGAATTTTCGTGACAGAATGACAGAACGAGAGCACTAAAGTGCATACCCTCGCCACATCTGTAACAATTTTAATAAATTAAGAGAAAATAATTAGTGAAAGTTTTGAGACAGAGAAGAAGCTTCAGCATGTAATAGATTTATTAAAACTTAGTGAATGTTTTGAGACAGAGAATGTTTTGTATTTTTTAGATAGAGAAGAAGCTTCAGCACGTTTGCTGACTGCTGCATGCTGCAGCAATGTAAAGGTGTGACTGCAATGAAGGTGTGGCTCAATCAAGCCATGCTCTAGAGGTGGGCGATACCAGAAATTTTGAATCGATACCGATACCAAGTAGTCTGAGTCTCAGTATCGATGGTATCGAGTAGTGAATGAGTAGTTAGCTACTGCGCATGCGCAATTAAGTTATAACTAGTTATTAATAAAAATGAAGAGAAATAAACCGCCATTTTGTAATTATTAAGGGGTGTGACCATACTTATGACGTAATAAAATAGGTGCGGTGGGGCGTGGTTACTCACTACTCGATACCAGGATTTGGTATCGAGTACTTGGTATCGGAGGCCTGGTATCGGATATATGAGTACTTTGGTATCGTATCGCCCACCTCTACCATGCTCCACCCACACACACAGTGATGGAGTAATGGTGGGCTAAGTGGTCAAGAAAGCTTTAGTTTTTCTCGACTTTTAAACAGTTTAGCATACAATTGTTAGGCTCTATTTGTTGCATACAAACTTCTATTGAGTCCCTGATGTTTAAAGACTCTGGCCGCTACTTCTGGAGAAGAGAGCCTCACCACAAGGTATGAATGTTTGGGCTCTCATATCTTGAAAACGAAGATGATTGGAGCAATTTCTTACATTATAATAAAAGATAAAGTTTTGTTCTGTTGCTTCATTAGTTTTTGCTATGATTCCTTTCACGATGAGAGAGTTGTGCGAGTGCGACCTAAGTTCAACAACTTTGTTAGCTTTTGCTCCGGCGGAAAAGATAAATGAAGCAGTAGGCTGATAGGAACAAACTTTTCCTAGCTCTAGTGTTGATTATAAGACTCTTAAGAACTCAAATAGAAAGCAGCAGAGGCTTGAAAACAGATTTGGCTTGGACACACACACTGACAGGACGACTGCTTTACCCTCGCTTCCACGCCTACGCGTGGGCTCGGGCATAGATATTATAGACTACGTAACCGGGATTGGAAACTGATGACGTCACGTGTACAGACT
>NW_003554199.1:0-1688 GCF_000090795.2 Amphimedon queenslandica | reverse complement strand
ATCACTAAATATAAATGTTACTAAACAGCACAAAAGAGCGAGCCTTTTGTCTACACTCCTCAAGAAGACAAGCGTTATTAATAATTTCAGTATAAATTCTGTTACTGCTACTGGTCAATCATTGGTTCATTTAGCATGTACTAGTGGTAGTATATTATTAGTGAAGGTATTAGAGGAGTATGGTATTAATACAAGTTCATTAGATTATGAGGGTCAGTCTGCAGTACATTATGCTGCTTTATCAGGTTCACCTACTCTACTCAGTTATACTGTATCTGAGTATAGGTTGAATGCCAGTCAACCAGACTACAAAGGTGTAGTACCATTAGTATTAGCTTGTATGTCAGGTAGTATCAATGCAGTAGAATATATTATGAATACTACTGACATTGATATTAATATAACCTGTAATGAGGGTAGAACACCTCTTCATTATTCATGTTGTTATGGTAATGTTGATCTGAGTCAATATCTCATTGAAGTACAAGACAGTGACATTAACATAACAGATAATAATAAATGGAATGCATTGACTCATAGTGCTAGGGGTGGTAACATGAAGCTAGTCCAATACCTCATTAATAATCATCAATTGCCTCTCACATCATTTGAATTACTTCAAGCAGTATGTAGTACTAAACTATCATTAATTAAATTATTAGTTAATGAATATAAACAAGATCTTCAAGTTAAAGATAGTGATGGTATGCAAGCAGTTCATTGTGCAGCTACAGTTGGTGCTGTTGATGTCTTAGAGTATTTAGTAAAAGATTGTGGATGTGATTTGGATAAAGTAGGTGGAGTATACAAGAGGAATGTGTTTCATTTTTCTACATTGAATGGTCATTTTTCATTTATTGAATATATTATTAATAATCATCCACGTTATACCAGTCTATTACATTCTACTGATGATAATGATACTCTACCAATTCATTATGCCTTTGCTAGTGGTGTAATACAACTAGTGACACTTCTAATTGATGTAATGAAATGTGATGTCACTACTGAAGATAAGAATGGCTTTACTTGTGTCACATCGGCATTTCAATCTGGTAGTTTTGATCTTTTAAAATTATTTAAAAAACAATACAAACTTAATCCTAGAATATTTAGCAGAGTATCATCACCAGAAGTTGCAGTGGCAAGTGGATATGTTCATATACTAGAATGGCTCAGACAAGAGTATCATATCAATGTAGCCTCATTTAAGAATGGAGTATTACCTTTTCACGCTGTACAATGCAACCGATGGTATTGTTTAAAGCATTTATTAAACAATTATTCATTTAAAATTAATGCCACTCTTGATGATACTCAATCTACACTCCTTCACATAGCATGTCAGAAAGGACATGTTGCTATAGTTCTCTACCTCACTAGTCTTCCTCAGTGTGACGTATCAGCTAAAACTTCAAATGGATCAACAGTTCTTCATTTATCATGTAAAAGTCGTTCTCTTCCTATACTCAAACATCTAGTGGAGGAGCATCAGTTGGATCTCACTATTAAAGATTACAATGGAATGGCTCCAGTTCATGTAGCCTGTGAAGAAGGATCATTGAGTATAGTCAAGTACATTATAGACCATTCACCATTATCTCTTGATATGACCGACTCTTTTGGACGTACTCCACTACTTATTGCAGCTTTCTCTAAGAACCTTCCCATCATTCGTTACCTCAACA
>NW_003554198.1:0-1688 GCF_000090795.2 Amphimedon queenslandica | reverse complement strand
ATCAACATTCATGGTTGATTATTAGAAGCTGCTATCATAGCAACTAGCAACAGCTCCATTTATTGGCTGTAATCAAGTTAGATACTATTTTGGATTACAGTAATTTGATTAGGAGTTTATAGGTCCTTCACTATATGACTATACTTCAAAACACTCCACTCAGTATAATAGTCTACATTATAATGACACTCATGAATGTTAGCAGTATCTTAGTGACATTATTGTTATTGTAAAATATCAATTTAAACACATTGCAATCAAATTAATTGTAATTCAATGATGCACTGGCCTAATAACAAAATGACATGTTAGCTACTCAGTATAAACTTTTAATTCATTCATTTTTCTTTTCTTCATTTTTATAATATTCTTTCCCAACAACCTTGATATAGAAAGTAGCTCCATTGTAACAGGCAACTAGGACAAGTGTAAGAAAGTGAACACAACTGAAAACAAACCTACAACATTAGTTAATAATAAATACACCACTGCATGTATGTGTTATGATATATAATTACTTACGATATATAGCATAAGTATGCTAGTATCAGTAGGAAGTATCCAGTTAGAATGCTTGCAACAAAGTACATCTGTGTTTGATATTTAGGTCCCAAAAGGTGAACCATAGTATTTATTATTCCTAGGCTCTTAGTACTCTTATCTTTTGCCAGTATTGCTGTTGCTGCTGTAGCCAATTTATTCTTTTTTATTACTTCAGCCTTCCAATAGAAGACCTGTATATAGTGTCATGAATATAAACTCATTATTATGTTGCATATAACTTACAATTGGTACATAGTATGCCATCCATATTCCATATATCATAAATGGATAGAGTATCAGTTCATCCCAACCAATGTTGTTACATCCATTAACTCCAGGCTCTGTTGGATTAGCACATAACTCAAACCCTTGATCTGGGGTACTGTACCTAATGTGAACATGGATTACTTGATACCCTATAGTAACCTATTTTACAGCAATACAATATGGCTAAGATGAGGCAAATTTTGCTGGAGCATAAAGGGTCAAAATGTAAGGTTTCAATTCATTATTAAAATATTATTTCTACTACAAATATATAACAGATAGGTGTAAATGTAACTTGATAGCTGATATTTGAGTAAAGTTTAAAATATGAGCATATAATAATGAGCATAATTGGATTCATTTCAAACCATAATTTGGTGGAATTTGGGGCAGCAACTGCTTCTACCATGTACTGGGCTAAAATAAACAATTAGTTTACTTAGCAACAGCAAAATCTGTTTTTGAACAGAAAGTGAATAAATAAATTGCCTATTAACCTAGCTCCCACTCCCAGTGGTAAATAAGTTATTCATGAATCTAAAATCAAGCATTCTGATTGGTCAATTACAATTAGGCATTGTAGAATGGCTTGTTAATCTATCATACTGCTACTGATGGTCTTTACTGAGTTTTATGAGTGAAGCTCTACCATATAGGCTTACATACATCTTAATATGTGGAGAGGTGTTATAACACTAAATTGATATTCACTATATATTTCATGCATAATTTACCATCTTATGGCCCATGTGCAAATAGCTGGTGAAGTCTGGAAGAATAACTGGGCCATTTTGTCTATTGAGTGAGGCACGAAAGCAAATCTCCATAAATATATCGACCAAATCAGTGGGCCATGAGCAGCAAAAAACAGAGCTGGA
>NW_003554197.1:0-1688 GCF_000090795.2 Amphimedon queenslandica | reverse complement strand
ATGTGACATGCAATAATATATACTATAATAGTTAGTAATATATAATAATATATAGTTAGTTAGTAATATCTTAGTCTTATGGAAATAATTAAAATGATGCATATAATCTCTAGAGGCATTTATACTCAATCTGTCATTACAGTTATAATCTCAATCATATAATTACTTTTGCACAAATGGGACATGTAATAACCCATGTAGAATGCATTTGCCAGATTCATTAACATAAAAATACAAGTAACACAAATCTGGAAATATTTCTTGCAATCGATAAAAAACTTAACTAATGTTGCAAAATTTATGTTGCTCTGGTTGCTGAGTAGGATTATGAGACTGTTCTTCTGTTGTCTGTAAAATAATAATTGTAAGTATACTGTCACAATTAACGTAATTAGTTACCTCATCCTTGTTAGCTGCCTCATCGTCATTTGCAGTATTATTCTATATGCACATAAAATAAAAAATTCAATACAGATTTATCTACATTGTGTAGATATTGATTAGCTTTTAAAGTTAAAGGAGCACTATTTTTAAGGAGATGGGAAAAATTATGAATATAAATTACTTGCATGCATAGTATATCTGCATGCAATTATAACAACTATGCATACGAAACTTTAGCTTACATTTTGAGAAACTTTGTCCTCTAACATCAAATCCTATCAAGATTATAACAATTATTATGCATAAAAATATCTTTGTTACCTTATAATGGCAAGCATGACGCACTTGTGAGCAAACCTTCCAGAAATCAGCTAGCCAATTATCCCGATCAGGAAGACTGAGTGGCTCCCTGTTTTCTCTTGTTTTTTGGTAATCTCCAACTGGTGTGACCGGAATTTTTTCTACTGTCTCTGTGCTTACTCCAATCTCATTAATGAGAAATTGATGAAACTCTTTGTGCCATTTTTGCACACGACTTTGAAATCTTTCTCTTCCTAACTGATCCCAGGCTTTGTCATCATCAAAAGCAGGCTCTGGCCCTTTATCTTCATCTTTTTCATTGCGCCTTGTAACATCTTCTTTGTTTGCAAATGTGAGGACAAGAATAGCAAACCTCCATAACTCAGCTCCAAATGCACTTGTTAGTTTTTCTATTACTTTCTTATCATCATTTTTCAGACGTATGTTTGTCATTTTGGTGCAGTAAAGAACTAAGCTTGGATTTTGACACATTTGCCTTATTTCTCGCAAGCAAACTTCAATTTCTGGGTTGTCTTGCAAGCCAGGAGAATCAAAAACCATGATAGGTAGCTCTATATCTAAACCATGCATATGGGTATCTTTGTCATGGATGATATGCGGCTTTTTAGCTGAGCTCTGAAGACCATCTACTCCTATTTCCTTAGCTCCAGTTATCCCATGAATGAATGTTGACTTGCCTTCTCCTTTCTTCCCTATTGTTAATAGCCTTAACCCACTAGATCTATGTGCCAAAGCTTCCTGATGCTGAGCTTTTTCTTCATCAGTTAATAGCTGCTGAATTTCTTCTAGATCAGCAGGCTGCTCCACTCTTTCTTCCCTTTCAGCGGCAAGAGGGTATTGCATTACTTCCCTATTATGAAGGTCTTGTGTTTCTTCCCTACCCTCCTGGGTTTCTTTTCTACCCTCCTGGGTCTCTTCCCTATCAGGAGTGCCCTGGCTAACTTCCCTACCCTCTTGGGCTTCTTCCCTACTCTCTTGGTTCT
>NW_003554196.1:0-1688 GCF_000090795.2 Amphimedon queenslandica | reverse complement strand
GTATTGACACTTATACCACATAAACATTATAATTAATTAATGTGTGCACATACTTACAAGTTTGAATTACCTAGATAACAGAAATGGCTAACATAGGAGAAGAAATAGAACTAAAAGTAAGTTTTTTTGCAATAGCAAAATGTTCATTACCAGTCATAGGTCATAGCTACCACTGTCCTTGGTTAGTGCATTGCTTTTGAATCTCATGATGATTTGAATATCTCTTTCCAGATATTACACATCTTGATTTCATCTTGTCAAATTTGGAGCGCTTTTAATTTTTCTGAGGCCAAATGGGAGAAATTTGGTCTTGAGTGCGGCCTTTATAAGGGCAGATTGGAAACATTAGAGACTAATTATCCCAAAGATGCCAGCAAATATTTCAGAGAGTGCATTAGTCGCTGGCTGAGGAGAGAGGATGGTGTTAAAGAGAAAGGAGAACCAACATTACAGAGATTAGCTGATATAGTGGAAGAGACCGGAGACAAATTTACAGCAGAGGAAATCAGGAATCAATTTGAAAAGGATAGTTATGAAGGTCAGTGATCTATGTCATGCATTTTTACTTTTGCTTGTAAGCTTGATGCTATTAATGAATAATTTTTGCATATATAGTTACAACTGTCCCTAAAACTTCTGCACGAGATTGTGAATTATCATACTGGAGCATATCAACAGTATTTGTAGCAATAGTTGCAATATTAGTAATAATGCATACATTAACACCATCAACTATCAGCTTCTTTGATAATGATGTATATGCATCAAAATTACGTGACAAGTATCACGAAACTCTGCTGAAGTACAAAGATCCAAATATTAACAAGTTCCCAGCTGCTGGTCCATCAGTTTTGGTTGATGTTCCTTTTGTACTTCTGAAATTAATTAGAGTGGAAAAACATAGTACTGAAAATGCAGAGTTTTTTAACAAAGCTTCTATTGAGCAAATACTGGAAAAATTTGAAAATATAGAAATTGATGATATTTTGAAACCACTTAAGTACAAGTATATCAACGGACGAAGAGTTACAGATAAACCATTAAGATTTGTATTAATTGCTGGAGAGCCTGGCATAGGAAAGAGTACACTAGCTAAAGAGTTAGTGCTGAGATGGGTCAGAAAAACAGATAAATTTTTGAATGATTATAAAATTGTAATTTTGATTATGTTGCGCCATGAAAATAGTCAAAACGCTAAAACCATTGAAGATCTTGTCATTGATGTTGAAGATATTAATATGGCTGAAATTACTTCATTGATCAAGAGAGCAAAAGGAGCAGGTGTTCTTTGGATATTAGATGGTTTTGATGAGCTGCCACATCATTTGAGAAACAGTTCAACTTTAATATTCAATAAACTTATAAAAGGAGACATTCTTCCCAAATCAACAGTAATAGTTACAAGTAGGCATGCTGCTAGTAGTCGTTTGCTTACTTACATGTATTTAGACAAAGATTCGAAAAGTATTCATCTTTTAGGCTTTAGCCCAAATGAAATCAGAGAATACGCTACAAAATATTTTGAGGGAAATGAAACATTAGCTTCTGAATTTCATTCGTATTACAGTCATAATACTATGATTGAGATGATGCTGTACAATCCAATGACCTGCTTCATAATGTGTACAATATTTAACGATTTCATACTTAATAATAACACAAAATACCCAACAACAATGACCGGAATT
>NW_003554195.1:0-1688 GCF_000090795.2 Amphimedon queenslandica | reverse complement strand
TGGACCAACCAGTCCCTTTACTGTCACTGCCCAGAGTATGAGGGAAGTCGGACTACAATATCTTGAAGAGGTGAAGGACTGAAGAGAATAAAAGTAGTATTGTTTTGGTTGGGATTGGTTTATTTAATTATTATTTACTGTTAAAAAAAATTTATTTATGTAGTTACAGCCTAGCTACATGTAGTTGTAATTTACATATACAGTATGTCATCAAAAAATGACTACAAAATTACTTGGTTATGAGCATGTTTAGAAACAAGCAAATTTTGTCATGCATTTTTAATCAATAAGAGATTGATGCTTTGCTCTTACCCTTTTGATGTTTTATATTCTGTTCCAGTGTACATGTATCTGAATCCAGTTACTATTATTATCATTATTCTAGGAAAGATAACATTTTGAACAATATGAAAGCCAGTTAGGACCTTTTGACAAGTCACCACTAAATGAACCAGAAGGACTAGGAGGAGAGAGTGGAGATGAGGAGGCAGAGGAAGAAGATACTAGTACTAACATGAATATTACTGGACAATCCAGTGTCATCATTACTAGTGAAGACAGTATTCAGGTATGGAAACAGATTATTGTATGGCAGGTAATTTTGGAGGGAGTTAAGATTGGCAAATTTGGCATTTCTATAGCCATTTGCAAAAATAAAAATCCGCCATTTTGAGCCATTATGTGCATGCTCAATGGCATATGGCCACAAATTTGCCAATCACCAAAATTCAGCAATTCGCCAAAATTAAAAAATTTTCTGGTGTACAGTATGATAGTTGTTGATTGTCCAATGACTGTATAGATTGGGACTATAGATGTTGAAGGCACAGATGAAGAGGATATAGAGAAAGGGAGGAAAGGAGAAGGATTGATAGCCAGTAGTTTGTTACCAGTCACTGGTGGTGGTATGGACATATTGAGTCATGATTTACAATATTCATCATCATCAAGCAGTGAAGGAGAGGGGGAAGAGGAGGATATTACTGATATGGAAGAAGTGTAACTTTGTTTATGTGTAGGTATCATACTCCATTCATTTTTAACTTAATGCACAAAAAATGATTAAAATATTTTGCTTGCATGTACTATAATCCTATAAAATGGATTATTTTACTTAAGGCCTTTCTACACTAGCACTTCTAATGTGCATTGAACTGGTTTGAAACCGGTTCCAGTCATTCCACACCTGATGCGAATTGACTTCAATGAGCATTATCTCAAACCACCTCCATATGTGGTTTGAATGCGCATTCAATAGATAATCAATGGCAGCTGGATCAGAAATGCTATCAAAATAATTATACATGATCCTTAAGATAGTGTGGAATCACTTGATGTGCATTCAATGCGCATTAATAAGCCGACTTCTGGAACCGGTTCAAGTGTATAAAGGCCTTTAGTTGCCTTGTGATGGGTGTTACTGGTCAAGCAGCTGCAGGTCATCAGACTCCTCTGAGGATCCTGTTAAGTCTAGTCTCATGTAGCCAGCCCCTCCCTCTAGTCCTGTTGATCAATCAAAAGAGAATGTAGACATAGCAGTTACATGTAGCTTATGGTCCAAGCACAAGTTGCTTAGGGACCTTCAGTAAATAGCAAGTCATTGGTATATACTCTTGTGTAAAGTCTAGTGCATTGTAAAATTCTCAATAATAATAACAATAATAAGTGAAATGGAGACATTAAACAAA
>NW_003554194.1:0-1689 GCF_000090795.2 Amphimedon queenslandica | reverse complement strand
ACTAGAAACTATTAAATCATTTTGACATACTTTGATCATCACTTTTAGTCTTGTCTAGGCTGATTGCTTTCTTACTAATTTGTTTTCTGTAAGTACAACAACAGTGTAAATTACATTAATTAGAGTGATATTTATTTACTTTGAATTAGTCCCTTCTCTTCGGGTACTTTTAGCTTTTTCTACTATAAAAATGATATGCATGTATTCAACTTTTCTAATGCCCTTTTATGTTATATCTATAATCTGTATTTCAACCTCTCTCTCCTGAAGTCATATACACATGTACATGTATTTATAAGTATGAAACTATGAATTAGTATAGCTATGACAGGTAAGCAAAGGGGCGGGGTGAGACTAAGCTATGAATGGATTTGTTTGTAAAAATAAGTTAATTAAACTCAAATGTAAATTAGTTTATTCAAGTAAATGTTATATTATACATTATAAAATAAATATCATTTCACTCACTGATGTAATCAGCTGTTGTATTTTGATTATTATCTTCAAGAGCTTTAATTAATGTGCTCCAGTTTGCTCCTCCTTTATCATTTACATCATCAGCTTTCTCTAACCATTTTACTAGACACTCTCTAACACATTTATTAGCATCTTGAGATCTTGGATAATCCACCTCAATTCTTTTTAGTGTCTTATCATATAAACCCAAAGCAAAGCCAAAACTAAACCAATCTATAGATTTAACACCTCTAAGCAACATCCGTACATCATGCAAATGTGTTGTGTTCAATAAAGCATCATCTTTTATTCCTGTAATTATCATAAAAAATTATAACTTTAAAAAGTAATTACCTGCTGCAATAGAGTCAGATTCAAGACCAAACCAGCACCAGTAACTCTCATCATTTTTACTAATATCATTTGAATCACACTTTGAGCAATTTGCTACCTTATACTCTTCATTCACTATACAATAACACTGCTTTTCTTTCTTGGGACAAGGAAAAGCATTTGCATAATTGTGTTTGACATTGATGGCATCAGAGCTTTTATTAATGGTTGTGGTAATTAGCTCACGGACTTGTGGACAATAGTTTTGAGGACAATATTTTTGTGGACCATCTAAATAGACTTCAATATGTTTATAGCGATTGATGATGTAAAGTGTAAAACGTTTTTCTTCAATGTAGACCCAAAGTGAAACAGCATCACGATACTTGAGGTTTGGAGCAAATTTAACGTCATATTCTTTCTGTTGAAGCAAACGGACATAAATTAAGGGGAAAAGCCCTTGAGGAATGTGGACTGAATTTTTTGGTTCCCATTCATCTTTCGCCTCCTCTAGCCACACATAATAAAGAGGCTTTATACTTTCAGGTAGATCATTATCATTGTTGTAAGAAGGTAAAGCAGAAGGAAGGAAATAGCTATGGCTTTTCAGTTTTGTAATAATATGAAGATGTTCAAGCAGGTCAATAAAATAATCTGGTGTGAAATCATCTAAGAATACACCAGAAAACTTTTCAAGAAGATCTTTTTTGAAACAGCCTCTTTCCTTAAGACGTGTCATCTCATCCTGTGATATTTTCGGTACCAGTTTTGTTGCTGGTATTGGATAACTGACATAAGTAAGAGCTAACAAATGAGAAAGAACATCGATGATTTTTTGAGGGTTAACGAAAACTAGTTCTGGTTTGACCTCAGGTTGGTATAAAATGATTGTGCTATTGT
>NW_003554193.1:0-1689 GCF_000090795.2 Amphimedon queenslandica | reverse complement strand
TGTCAATTGCTAACAGTTATGATCAAGAAACTCTATACTGATCAGTATTTAGTGAAGTATGATATAATAATAATCTTGACTCAAAAAGAAGTGACAGTACCCATCTCTTCTTTCCAATCCTGTCCTGTTGTTTCTGTTGCAAGTTCATGATCATTGTATAACATGAATTAATATTATTGTTTGTGTTTTTAAAATACAATTTATTGAACACACATAATAAAAAAATGATATCCAAGACTAAATACCTTCTCTCAGCTGGAACTGGAAGCCTGGAACCTCCACTTAATATTGCAGTTGATCCAAGCAGAGCTAGATAAAAAAATCGCTCCCTTTTCCCAGTTCTGAGATCTGAGCATGCGCAACCACACCCACATTTTGGAGCACATGTTTCTTTAATTAATAAAATGGCGGAATGAGGTAAGCTGGGCTGGTTGTGATGGAGAGAGGGCAACTTTTTCTTATTGTTAGAGTTATTTAAAAAGTTGTGGACCTGCGCATGGATAGTTGGAGTAGAGTGGTGTAAAAATTAGCCTTGTAGCATTGTTCAAAGACCACGATACCCCTGCTTAACTGATTGACAGAAGATGATGATGATGATGATGAAGATGAAAAAAGGTGGCTGAACAAAACGGCCGGTTCGCCGATTTTTGACTTTCCTCTTAGACAAGGTTTAGAGCTACGCTAGTGGTACCAATGGAGTCCTCTGGTCAAGATAAGATCCTCTATAAAGTCTGGTAAGCATAGGAGCTCGTTTTCCCGGTATAGCAAGGCTGCAAAAGTCGTGGCAGCCATATTGTTTTGGGGTGAATCCTACTTAGTAACGCTACCGCGTTACTAATATTATGTACTGATTATAGGTAATGAATAATGAGTGTCTTGCAGAGGAGATTAAACTAGCTGATGGAGAGGAACAAGAACTGAGGACTTTACTTGATTACAAAGAAGGTGTGATAGTTGATCTATTACTCAATTACTGATGTTACTTATACTAATGGTATAGGATCAATATTTGAACAAGATAAACAACTGAATATCATGAAAAAAAGAAAAGGTATAGTCAATGAATGATGAAGATATTATTTTTACTTGTATAGAGTATATTGAAAGGAGACTAGAGACACCAGGTATAGTACTAACTTAAAGCATGTATTAAAGTAATGTGGAGTTGATAATCATTTGAACAATCAGTACAATTATCTTATAAATTAAAATTCTCATTGTGTCATTACTGTAGAGTCTAAACTGAAAGTGAAGCTACTGACTAGAGGGAAGTTGATAAATAAAATATTTAAATCAAAGAAATCAGAGACTCAGTATTTCCGAACCTCTCTCCTAATGAAAGCAGGTACTGAGTCTACTGGTATAATCTGTCTATACTACCTCATCACAGGAAGAGAGGAGGCATTAGTGGAGTATAAGAAAGAGATTGAGTTACTACTTCAAGCAAATATATCAATAACTAGTGTACAACTGCTGATGAGTGAAAAGGGAAATATTGAGAGTATGTGATATGTTAGTAATTAAATCATTAACTGATTGATATATTGTATAGAGAAGGATCAGTGTACACAATCACTGGATACACCAACAGCAGAATCTATTTACACAGCACGTATTGACTATCATGGAATATGGAGTGATGATCTTTCATTCAGTGAGGGAGAGCAGCTGGAGATTCATAAGAACTAT
>NW_003554192.1:0-1689 GCF_000090795.2 Amphimedon queenslandica | reverse complement strand
GAATACTGATGAATCATGTAAGCAAGCCTATTAGATTCTAGCAACTCATAGTAAAAGATGATGCTTCCCTTATATTGTGTAGATTATTTAAAGGTTGCTGCTGATGGTGCATACATAACAGCTACTACTGTATTTGGAGCAATGAGAGGTGAAGAAAGAAAGAAATAATAAAATTCAGAGTGTGTATGATTTTGCAGGACTTGAAACTTTTAGTCAACTCATTTATCACAGGCCAGATGGAGGAGTAAGATTTATAGTGTCAGAAACTTCACATATTATTTCTTGTTCTAGCTTGCTATAAACGAAGTGACGGGACTCTATGACCAACCAAGGTTTCAATATCGCGGGATATTGATTGACACCTCCAGACACTTCGTTAATCTCCACACAATACTAACTCATCTTGATGCAATGGTGTACAGCAAGTATAATATACTCCATTGGCATATTGTGGATGATCCTTCTTTTCCTTATGAATCATACACCTTTCCTGACCTAGCTGCTAAGGTATGGGAATATAGCAATTTTGAAGATTGTGGAAAATGAAAGAAAGGTTGTAAAATTTAATTTTTTTGTAGGGAGCATTTGATCATGAGCACATTTATACACAAGAAGATGTGAAGACTGTTATTAATTATGCTTATGAACGTGGCATAAGAGTTATACCTGAATTCGATACTCCAGTAAGATATGACTAATAATCATCATTCACTTATATCATTTCTCTTAATGATAGGGTCATACTCAGTCTTGGGGTGCTGGACAGCCTGATCTATTGACTCCTTGTTATGCCAATGGCCAACCAAATGGGTGAATGGATAATTTATTTTGTATATATACTATAATAAGTTTGTGGGTGACATCAAGAGTAGATAATTTTTATGTACTCTTGGTGACATTGAGCTATTGTATTAATTTAATAGTGATTATTCCAGTTGACACTATCATTCTTTTATTAGTGAATATGGTCCTGTTAATCCAATTCTAAACTCTACATGGACATTCTTGACTTCTCTTTATCAAGAAATTGATAACGTTTTCCCTGACAATTACATTCATTTGGGAGGAGATGAGGTCTCATTTACTTGCTGGTAAGTATAGACTGTTGCTAAAGATTAGTTAGTTCTGTTTGTCTCCATTATTATAGGGAAAGTAATCCTGACATACAAGCATGGATGAAGAAAATGGGATACACTGATTATGCTAAACTTGAGGAATATTATGAAAACAAGTGAGAACCATTAGCATTGAATGAATGATTGTATTTCTATTGCAATTTCCACAGTTTGATTGATTTGGTCAATAAACTGAATAAGAGTTATGTTGTGTGGCAAGAAATATTTGACAATGGACTAAAGGTATATTAGTACTGGTTTTATGATAATTTATCATTTTTATGTTTTATAGATCAAAATGGATACAGTTATTGATGTGTGGAAGACAGGCTGGGAGAAAGAAATGGATGCTGTAACTAAAGCTGGTTATAAAGTTATCCTATCAACCTGTTGGTATCTGAACCGCATTAGCTATGGAGAAGACTGGAAAAGTGTGAGTAATACATGTTCTTGTGCTGCATAGAATATTGAGATGATTTTGATTGGAATTGGATTTTTTACACATGTTAAAGTTGCTCAAAAATCAGGCCAAAGTCCTAGTACATGTATTACAATTTGACCAAATTTGCCAAAA
>NW_003554191.1:0-1690 GCF_000090795.2 Amphimedon queenslandica | reverse complement strand
TGATAATCACCTTGCTGTTTGCAGTAGCATAACTGTATTCTCTCCTTCATATGTTGGAGAAGGAGAATAATCAGCATAAAGTTGAGGTAGACCACTGGCAGCTGAGTAGCCATGACCACCACAGCTTAATCTGCACAACTATACATAGGAAAAACCATCATGATGAAATACATGTAATTACACAATGCAGTCAGGGTTTCCTACAAAATTTTTTGGCATAGTACTAGTCTTGTCATTGGATTTTAAAGTTACAAAAAGATTGGCAAAATAACATATACTATACAGTGTATTTTTTTCAAAAATCACTACAAGAGAATTTTCTAATTATACATTTTCTAGCATGCATACATGTTCTTGTGCTGTATGCATGGAAATCTGCTTCTAATAAAAATTGATTTTTTTACAAATTTTAAAATTAATTTTATTAAAAAATTTTGACAAAAGTCCCTGTACTATAGTACAGGTTCCTTGGGTGAATTTCACTAAAAATGATTAGGACAAATACTTAATTTGTATAATTTTTCTGATACATATACAAGCTTTTATGTTGTGTAGCAAGTTTGAGCTGATTCCAATCAAAATTGGATTTTTATGAGTTTTCAAAGTTGCTCCAAAGCCATGTACATGTACATACATGTGTATTATAGTGCTTGTCAGCTCATGAAGGAAACTGTTTAGCTTATTAAGTATGCTTTATGGAAAAACCATGAATAATTATAGTACCTCAATAGCACTGCAGCACAGTTCACTGCAAAATGCTTTCAAACCAGCACTAGTAGCATGAAGCTAGAAAGAAGACATTAATAAATATTGAAATAATATTAATAATACCATACCTCAGGTAGAGATTTTAAGTTTCCTTCACCGTCTAATTTCTTTAGTCACTTCAGTGTTAAGTTTCATCAAGTATTGGTTAGCAAACTTCATAGCATAAGCAGAGGCCAATACAGGAAACAGTTTAAACTGTTGAGTTTGATAATCCAATACTTGTGTCTCGGGTTCACTAAATTACAGATACATTTAAGCAATAATTGGGCGAAGCCCACTAAGACAAGAAAAAGTCTGTACGGGCAGGTTATCTAACAATTAAAGCTAAATAGTCTAATCTTCATTTTGAAAGCAAGTATGGTCATAATGAAATAATTTAAATGACGGCTTTCAGAAAGTCTATGCTCTTTTGCAGCAAACATTCAGCAAGATAAGACAAAACTACTGTCCAAAAACGTTTCTAGCAACAGGAAGGGTCATTACAGCACAACAATAGCGTGACTTGGGGGGAAGGGCTGAGCCCCTTCAAATGTTTTACATTCTTCTAGTAATTATACTGGTACAGTCTATTGTACACTAATCAGTTTGAAAATAATTCATTGGCTTGCACTGACTAGCCGCCACGTCAGTAATGTGAATGCGTGTGTGGGAGGACAAGGTTGGGAGTAACAGTTAATATAGTTAGTATGTTATTGGAGTTACATTCTTCTACAAAAATTATACTGGTACATGTACATGGTGTTGCCCAACTGCATGTTACAACTGTTACACCTCATAGGAGGTGCTTATTTGCTTTAAACATAATTTCTGCAGACATAGTTATGACATGTGGCTAATTAGTGGTATTCTTGCATGGCTTCCTCCAAACCTCATTCATATCATTAACAAACAGAAAAACACAGGGCCAAAATGCCTCCCTGCA
>NW_003554190.1:0-1690 GCF_000090795.2 Amphimedon queenslandica | reverse complement strand
CATAATTATCATGCTCATTAATTTGATACAAAATATTAAAATCAGTTCTGCCTTCAGTATCGCCAAACCCAATGGTATCATAGACTTTTATCTTAACGCCATTGTACTTTCCTTCATGAGCTGTTATTTCTGATGTAACGGCTCTTGCTCCATGTCCAACTTCAGCTACATCCCTCCCAAACATAGCATTGATGAGTGTTGATTTACCACAGCCAGTTGGACCAACCACTAATACAGTAACAGGCCTTCCTCTAGCACGCAGCTTCTTTATCTTAGGATCAAGCTCTTTAGATAAAACATCATTGCCTTCAATGTTTTCATTCCCATGGACTGTAGTTATCTCACTGTCATCTTTTGTCTCTTCTTCTATAGCTATAAACTGAGCTTCAGCCATACTAACACTACAGTGTTTGTCGCTCTGTAACTAGGTAACATAACACACTAGCCATGAATAATAGCAACGAACCAATCAGATTACAGACTATAAATATCATACATAAACTTCAATTAACATAACCCTTAATACTGTAGGTCGATCGGGTTATATTCACGGCTGCTAATATTCACGATTTTTTTCCCCGCGGCTAGCAATTGCCATAGCAACTAGATGCTATTTTAATTGAAAACGGCGCGTTATTGAAGCACAGCACCCGATTGCAGTGTTCTTGAGTTGTTATTCTTCTTGCTGTTACTAATCCTTGGACTCCTTGAAGCTGTTTTAGCCAGTTCTTTTCAGAAATACTCTACTCACTCTGCCTCGCCGTGTCTTGGGACTCTCCACCCATTCTAGTAGTGTTTTATTAACTTGGGTGTGGTTTATAATCATGACCGACCGACCAGCAGTGATTTTGTAGCAAAGAACTCGATGGTAGCGGTCCATCTATACAAGAAGATAACAGATACAGAGCTGGAGTCTGGATGGCTCGAATAAAGCTGCTAAAGAATAGCTGATTAGCTGCTGAACACTGTAATTGTATAAACACGTGGTCAATTGTCATAGCAACAATCATTTGTTTCCATGGTATTTAATTGAACTTCTTTATTAGTTTTTATCACCGCGAATATTAGCAGCCGCGAATATACCCGACCTACGGTATACTAACACAGCAGTACCTACAATAGGTACTACAGAACCAATTGTAGCTCCAATGACAGTACCAACAGCACCTCCACCTACTGCACTACCTGCTATTACAAATTACAAACCTTCTCAGTACGAGGTGGGAGAATTCTTTTAAAAACTCATGTACATCAAGACTACATCTAGCAATGCATTCCCTCCCATAGATCAACCAGCCAGTCAGTTGTTGGAAGCTCTATACTGCTAGTGCTACCAGCTACTCAAAAAGGCACATAAATTGTTTCTAACCTGACCTGAGATAAAAACCACAAATTGATGCTCGCATTTTGTGACTTGATCTTAAAATCCTGCATCATATGAAGAGGACTATTATCTTTGATGTTGTCCAAATAATGAAGACATAGCAAGAGTGAGTACAACTACTGATCAGTCCATTCGTACACAGACTAATATCAAGCCAAAGTAACTATCTCAGATTCAACATCTCCACTAACATCTTCTTAGTACAAGGATGAATTTGGAGCAACTTTATTTGTAAAAAAATCCAATTATGATCGGAATCAGTTCAAACTTTCTATACAACATAAGAACACGTATATGCATCAGAAA
>NW_003554189.1:0-1690 GCF_000090795.2 Amphimedon queenslandica | reverse complement strand
CACAATGTACCATTTACTTATATGTACAATGTATATTGGAATTTTGTATTGGCAGTTTTCTTTAGACTTATATTGTTATAGACTTTATATTGTTTCCCTGGCATTGTTTCTGTCTATGTACTATCATATTTTTATTTCGTTCACCAAACGTGTTTATTCAGTTCAGCGATCGTGCATTTGTCAACTTATTGCTGTACATGTACATGTACTTGTACATGTACAGTATATAAATAAATGTCATTTGTGTGTGTGCATGAGCATAATAGTGTACATGTATGTGTGTTACTCTCGTACATGTACATGTATTTCCTCCTCCTTCTTTCTCTAGTTTGGTACAGAGTCCCTTCAGTGTCCTCGTTGTAATGCTCCAGTCCCAGCTCATCCTGGAGTCTGTGCTGCCTGTGGTGAGAACGCTCATCAGTGTCAAAAGTGTCGTACTATTAATTACGATGAGAGAGACCCTTTCCTCTGCATATCCTGTGGGTTCTCAAAGTACGCCAGGTTTGAGACATTAGTCGAGGGACGACCCACTTCAGCTGTTGACCCAATTGAAACTGAAGATGATAGAAAGAAGGTGAGAGAGAGGAAAGAATTATTCAGTAACAAAAATAGCTTAATTAATTGTGGCCTCTTCATGTATATTAGCTGTACAATCATGTTTACATGTATTGTGCATGTACATGTATATGTGTGTTTTTATGTGCATTTATTTACTGCTGTTATTTTATTCTCTAGACATTGTTAAGTATTAATCAGTTGCTTGAAAGAGCTGATAAATATTACAAGGAGCTAGTGACACACAGAAATGAACTGGACCAGCTGTTGATATCCCTAGCCAGTGAGCCAGTGGTATCTCAGGTAATAGAGAAAAAGAAATAATTGTTTTAAAATATAATTTATAAGTTTGTAGACTTGTCATATTAACAGTTCCTCTCTCTCCCTATTTTTCTAGTCTTCATCAGACAGTGGTGTGAATCGTGCTATCCAGTTGGCAGCTCATTTATACTGTAACAGTTGTAAATCGTCTTACACTGACCTTAGCAAAATAATACAAGTAAATTAATAATTGAAAGACCCACTACACAATGTGACATAATCACAATATGTGATTGCATACACATATCTATTTTTAATGTACTTACAAAATATCTGTTTGTCTCTCCCTCTTTCTCTCTCAGAGTGTTCTTGCTTCAAGGAGAGAGCTAGTTGCTTATGATATCAATAAACTTCATTCAGGGAAGGTTTCTCCTACTAGTGAGCCAGCAACACCACTCACTCCAATATCAGGGGAAGGAAGTGCCTTTTCTCTCTCGTCCCCCGTCTCCACTGCCCCCCTCAGCGAGGGAAATTGTTTTGGATGTGCTTCTGCGACACTAGAGCACTGCATTACTGTATTAAAGGCACTGGCTTTTAAACCAGAGACAAGGAAACTTATGAAAAAGGTAAGTGTGTGTTTCTTTTATGTCTTTTGTGTTTCCTCTCCTTCACTCTGTGCATGTACTGCTTTGCTTGCTCTTGTTTATTATTAGTATTTTTTGTATATCTCTGTATATTATGTACAGGACCTCATAGAGGAATTGATGGAGTTTAATTTAAGAACCGGTTCCGTTACTCTACAGAAAGACGTGCAAGGACTATTGTGTCAACTGACCAGGTTAGAGGGAATCGTATCATATGATGATCATGTGAC
>NW_003554188.1:0-1690 GCF_000090795.2 Amphimedon queenslandica | reverse complement strand
TAATCCTCAAAACTCCAGATGCAGATCAGTATGACACACTCAAAGCTGCTCTAATTGAAAGAACAGCTGCTTCTGAGCAGCGTCATTTAGAGCAACTGTTGACTATTGACGAACTAGGGGATAGGAAGCCATCACAGCTCCTACGTTGAATGGAGCAGTTGTTAGGAGATCAGCAGCCAACACTCAACCATTTCTAAAAGAGCTGTTTCTTCAGCGCCTCCCGAGCAATGTCCATATGGTATTAGCTTCTACACCAGCTACTGCTACCATTCAGGACCTTGCCATCTTAGCTGACAAAATCATGGAGGTATCAACACAACCACACTCATCTCCTCCGATCATACACCAGCTACTGCTACCATTCAGGACCTTGCCATCTTAGCTGACAAAATCATGGAGGTATCAACACCACCAAAACTCATCTCCTCCGATCATAAACGCTGTCAACAGTGATCTAGCTACTGAACTAACTCAACTCAAGCAAGAGTTAACTCAACTCAAGCTCTCTCTCCTCCCTCAGAAGAGAAGTTTCTCTCGTGGTAGATCACCTTCTCCTCGACGACCACAGAAAAATGCTGATCCTCAGTTCTCTTTCTGCTGGTATTATCAGTCTTTTGGTAAAGACACTCGGCAGTGTAGACAACCTTGCTCTTTTCAGACGGGAAACGACCCAGCCAGCCATTAGTGGCGACAAATGTTGCTGGCCTTTCTAACAGTTGCCATTTCCTCATCTTCGACCCCTCAACAAAGCTACATTTTCTGGACGATACAGGAGCAGCGGTCAGCATTCTCACCCCTTCACACACTGATTGCAAAAACAAACAACAATTGACACTTAACGCCGCTAACAAGACTGTTATTCCTACATTTGGAAAAGTACAATCGTACTTCCAAATCACACCATTTCTACTTCCATCGGATTGTTCGGCTCTGGAATAAACTACCACACATTGATATCTCTAAGTCTGCCTCCCTCATCAAGCATCAGATTTTAAGGCATTTTTGGGATCACTTCCACTCACACTTTGATTCAAACAATGCTTGCTCTTTTCATTTTCTCTGTCCGTGTAGTTTATGTGCTTGTGTCTAATGTATGTATCTTTTAATTTATTTTGATTAATGTATGTATGTCTCCTCTTTATTACTCATCAAGGCTACTCCACTAGTTGGTGTTAGACCTTCAACACAACTCTCTCTCTCTGTTCTACCACTTGTATCTTTGCTCTCTGTATTATGTGTTGTAAAGTATTAATAATAATAATAATAATAATAATAATAATAATAATAATAATAATGGAACTTCATTTACAAGTGTCCAGTTCAAAGAGTTTGTCACAAAGAATGGTATCAAACATATCACTACAGCTCCTTACCACCCTTCCTCCAATGGACTGGCTGAGAGAGCTGTGCAAACAGTGAAAGATGGCTTAAAGAAAATGACTGGACCACTACAAACAAGAGTATCACGATTTTTATTTAATTATCGAACTACACCTCATACAACAACTGGAGCTACACCAGCTGAGTTACTCATGGGTAGGAGGTTATGTACTCATCTTGATCTAGTTTATCCTTCAAAAGAGCAACACTATCGAAAGCAACAAGAGAAACAAGTGGAGAATAAAGGTCAATCTAAGAAGAAACCTAAATCATTTTTAGTAGGAGAGAGAGAGTTATGGCTAAGAATTTT
>NW_003554187.1:0-1690 GCF_000090795.2 Amphimedon queenslandica | reverse complement strand
TGATCAATGTGGATGATCATTATGTTCAAGCATGTATACTTTCAGCAATTAACTACAAACATATGCGAAGTCAGAATCAGCTCAAACTTTCTACATATAGCATAAGGACATGTATCAGAAAATGTAATAAAAATTTGGGGGTAATTTTTGAGCCATTTTTTGGAAAAAGCCAACCGTAAATCATTACATTTAATTGTATGCCTTTGCTTTGTTCCATAAATTTTCCACTTTTAAAAGTGGTTATGAATCTGCTTGATATTATTTATGTTCATCAATATTAAATCATTTATCATTTCTTATTATTTTAGGTTGTGACTATTATCTCAAGGACCTCTCATTCATATCACTGAAGATCTATAGACTAGGTTTATAGAAACTATGAAATTCAAATATGCTCAATCAGAATGTTTTATTAATTTTTAAAAATTATAATTTGTTGACACCATAGTTATTTAATGATGCACTTAATGGCGTAAAAAGACACCATGGTACCTAATGACGCAATATGATTGCTATTGAGATACCATACAACGGACAGTGTAGTATCATAGATACAGTATCTATGGTAGTATCTGTGATTAGATGCAGCTGACTTAGGGGTATCCTAAAAGGACTCCTAATTATTCCTGAATAATTTTGGGAATTATAGGTGGCACTTCAATTCCAGAATAATGCTGGCCTAATAGGTGGGTCAGGAGCCAATTGCAAACACTAATAAAGAGCAGCAAGTGCACCATTGTAGTATGGTCATGACTATAAAGAATTAAGTGAGAATAACAGGGGAGAGTAAAAGGAATAATAGGCGATTTTTTTAGAATTTCTGAATGAAATTATAGAGCAAAAAATTAGCATAATCTAACTGCTGAGTGCTGACTTGATTAAAGCGTGAGAACACGTGGAATAACCTTAATAAAGGAGGGGCTAGTTATAAATTTAATAGGAAAATGGTGGCCGAGAGTGTGACATAACAGCAGCCGTTAACAAGTAACAACTAGAATTTGCAAGGATGAATTTACAGGAGCTAAATTTACAGCGATTTGTTTACTGGTCAAGATCTATCTTGTCTTTTTAACCAAACTTAAATCCTTGATTCTACAGTAGTTTAGTGAGTCTTGTTTTGAACTTAGATCATATGTTTACTAGAGTTTTATAAACTTTATTATTTTAATACTGTAGGTCAGTGTTTTGATACTATTGTATTATGGGAGCCAGACTTTGCATGGAAAATGATGTAAGCTCTTAATTTACACTAATAAAAAGTAATGAATAATTTTAATGATGCAGCCAATGCCATGCATTAAGGCGGATTTACAATATTACGCTAGTCCTGACGTTACGTTGACGCTGGAATAGAATCTGGTTCTATTCCAGCGGAAAGCATGCGTCAAAAGGTCAAATCGCCCACGTTTTTGATTAAAAATTGACGATACGCTGGCCTAATGTCATATTGTAAATCCGCCTTTATGTGTATTGTAAGTAAATGTACGATAATTGCTGTATTTCCTCTAAGAAACGTCATACTCAAATAAATGCCTATAACTACAACATATATTTTACCAAATTTTACCCAGTATTTTTGTGTAACTCCATGTAGCTGTGCTTATGCCTATGCCCTTATTAGAGGAAGTACAGTACTACACTGTAGCAGTGATATCGTCAGTGTAAGTAGATAGGCATCATTTGCAATGTG
>NW_003554185.1:0-1691 GCF_000090795.2 Amphimedon queenslandica | reverse complement strand
TCTGTTAGCTGATGTATGGATTGGAAGATACAAAGCTATACTGATTGGTATAGTATTGTGTTTTATATCATGGATTATAATAGGAATTGGACTTCTTGCTGAATTCTATTTTGTCTTCTACAAAGAAATGCTATGGAGTTTTTACAGTGTTGCTTATATCATACATACTTGTGGTTATTCTAGCTTCTATGCTAACATTATTCAGTATAACATTGATCAACTTGTTGGAGCTTCAGCTGATGAACTCAGTTCTGTCATATACTGGCATATACTATCCCAACCATTAGTGGACTTGTTTTATTACCTTCTTCAATGCTTATTTTATGGAAGTAGCTATTTTATCATCATCACTTTCATAGTATCAGGTGTATCTGTATCTCTTGTACTGGTGTCTCATTCATTCTTCAAACACAAACTGGAGAACATATCACTCATCAAGAATCCCATCAAACTGATAGTTAGAGTATTGTGTTATGCCAGGAAGCACAAGTATCCTCAGAATCGTAGTGCTCTGACCTACTGGGAGGAAGAGGCTCCTTCAAGGCTAGACCTGGGTAAGGATAAATATGGTGGACCATTCACAGAGGAAGAGGTAGAAGATGTGAAGACAGTATTTCGTATGCTACCATTATTCATTGGTTTTGTTGCACTTAATTTCAGTGATGACAGCTATTCATCTGTTATTGATAGATCTTTTACATTACCCACTTGCTTAGCAGTAACAGACTCGATGTATTCTTTATGTTCAGTCATTCTAATGTTAGTATATTTATTCTTTATCAGAGTTTGTTTCAACAAGAATATTCCCAGTATGCTGACTAGAATGAGTGTTGGTATCTTCCTTGCTTTCATTGTTACAGTTTCTAAAGTGATCATATTTGTCATTGAGAGATCTCATCCTGACATAAACAATTTAATTACACTGCTCTTTTTTCCACAAACTATCCAAGGTCTTACTTTTATATTATTTTATCCAGTATCACTGGAGTTTACAGTAGCTCAGTCTCCAGTACACATGAGAGGAGTGATGGTTGGATTGTGGTATGCTACTGCTTGGGGGCTTAGTTATCTCAACAGCATTATTGCTAAGTTTCTGTTTGATTGTGAGAGTCAATACATATGTACCAGTTTCTATTATTATATAACAAAGAGTGTACTAGTTCTTATCATACTGATAGTGTTTGTGATACTGGCTAAACGTTACAAGTATCGTGTGAGAGAGAATGAAGTTAATATTGTTCAGATAGTTGATGATCATTATCAGAGATACATGGAACAAGAGGAACAATATAAAAAGAACAGAACTGATGATATCCAGTATTCAATTCAGTAATAAAATTGCTTTATTGTAATTTTGTATGTTATTGTAAACTATTTCAAATTATTTTTAGTTACATGCATAAAAATTCCTAAATTAACCTTGTACAAAATTACAGGATATCTGAAAAGTTATTAGTACATTTTATGTGCATTATGCAGCAATCAGATTTCCCAATTTGGATTGGAATTAGCTCCGAAAACACAAATAACATTAGATGTAAGAGATTTCTCTGTGAGACATCTTTATAAAATACCTTACAGCAGTGATGGACAATTCTAATACTCAATTCTTTAATTCCTTAGCAGTATTGCCAGATTGCTGGCATCAAAACAGTGTTTCAAAGTACTGGCAACTACATCTACTTAAAGTT
>NW_003554184.1:0-1691 GCF_000090795.2 Amphimedon queenslandica | reverse complement strand
ATAATAAAAACTGATATTATTAGATGAACCTATTCCAACATCATTAATAGGAGAAACTGACACATTATTTAATATACAAGGATTAGGATTAGTAGCTGATAATATAATACTCTTGTTAGTAGTAGTAATGTTCATTAATTCATTGACTATATAGTATCCAGTGATAGGTACATTATCCAGTGTATAAGGAGCTGTCCAAGTTAGTAATATACTGGATCCATTAATAAAGGTATAATCCAGATCACCAACACTATCCAATAGACCTGAAGAAGTGACTAGTGACACAATTAAACTGATACATTACTATACCTTGTATTGTTAGTGTAGCATTGTTACTTCTAACTTCACCAGGAGCAGCAAAACAATATATGTAAGTATTATTATTAATTTCTCTTCCATGAACTGATAGCTGTCTTCTTGTTATAGTTCCATTAATAGTTACTTGACTTAATTCAGTAAATCCTCTGTTAATGTTGGTATCTTGAAATGCTGGTATTTGTCCAACATAAAAGAATATAAAAAATACTCCAGTTGCTTCACAAGTAAAGGTCACAGTTGAATTGAGGCTTGTATTCAATGATGCTGGTTGAGTTATATAGTCTGCAAGACAGCATCTTATAAAAAATCCAAAAAGAAGTGTAACAAGCATCTCTATAGGATATTAATAGACTATTCATTGTCAGGGTGTGGCTGCATGGCTGTCCCCACTGCCCATTGATGCATCCTTGCATCAAACATGGTACAATTTCACTTCACTTCTGTATAATAATTTATCCCAATTACAAATAATGATGTAAATTGCATTTAAAATAAAAAATGATTATATTCTAGCCCACAAGTAATACTCCTGTTCACACATTACATTTAAAAAATGTCATTTGCTACATGGAAAGTTTATATCAACTCTGATTACTTTTTATTTAGCTCAAGAAATATGACAATTAAATTATGAAAATAACAATGGGCTGAAAAAATTGATCTATATAACTACAGTTTTAAATTAGTTCAATTTTTTAGAAACATGAATTATACTATGCATACCTCTTTGAAGAATTAATGCTAGTAACCTGTCCAAAAAAGCCCCCATATAAATTAAATATAAATGACATACTAAACCCAAAAGATAATATAATAATAAAGTTTTCTCCAATATTACTCAATGATATATCAACAGTAAATGTATTAACATTAGATATTGAAGTACTTTCAGTTACAATCATCAGTTGAATTAAAGTTGTGCAAACAATATTCATTTGCTATGCATGCATTTCCTGTTTACTACTTTGTGATAGGCTTAATGAATACATGATACTTACAGAAATAGTGATATTTAATGATGTTTGTTGTTCATCAATAATTGGTACAACTGATACAGAAGAAGTAATGAGAGGAACTGAAAGATAATACTGTGAACATATACATGTACATAAAGCCATAATAGGACTAACCTGCTTTACAATATAAATTGATGAACATTATCAATAGGAGAAACTGATACATTATTAAATGCACAGGGATTAGGACTAGTAGTTGATAGTGTAATATTAGTATTATTATTGGGAGTAGTAATGTTCACTAATTTATTGACTATATAGTATCCAGTGATAGGTACATTATCCAGTGTATAAGGAGCTGTCCGTGTTAATAATACACTGGATCCATTAATAAAGGTATAATCCAGATCAACAACA
>NW_003554183.1:0-1691 GCF_000090795.2 Amphimedon queenslandica | reverse complement strand
ACGACACAATGGTGACTCAATGGAACCATCAATCTTACATTTAATATAGTTAGTCCTCAATGCCTGTTCTTGTGCAGCACAAATAAGAGCCTCTGTCTCTGGTTTTATATCACTCTTTTGTAACCACGTCCATGTCATGTGTATATCTGCTCCTTCACTCATCTCCCTGTAATACTGTCCATACATTCTTTTTCCTATCCATCTTTCTTCAGTTGCTACCATCTCAAGTTGTTTATAACTTTCCTTTGGCCTACTACCCTCTACATCTAAGATCTTACTTCTTCCAACTGCTTTCAATAACGGTTCCACTGATTTCTTAACATACCAACCAAGACTATTTTCTTCAGCTTTTATACTTCTCTCACATCCTAACAAACCCCTTCCTCCCCTCTTTCTTGATAAGTATAGCCGATCAACATCACTCTTTGGATGAAAAGCACCATGAATTGTCATCAACTTCCTCGTTTTCCTATCTAAACTTTGTAACTCCTCTTTTTTCCAGTCCAATATTCCCCCACCATATCTTAACAAAGCGATAGCCCAAGTGTTAATCCCCACAATTTTATTTCTTCCATGTAACCTGGATTCCAATACAGCTCTTACTCTCCTCAAATATTCTCTTTTGACTTTCTCCTTCATCTGTGCAGACAATATATTATCCATTTCTAGAATCCCCAGATATTTATAACCCTCAGATTCAACTGATCTCATGACCTCTCCATCCGGCAATTCAATTCCTTCACACTCGACCACCACTCCTCTTTTTAAGCACAATACTCCACACTTCTTAATTCCAAATTCCATCCCAACATCCCTACTAACCAATTGTACTGTGTCCACCAATGACTCAATCTGGGTTTCATTCTTGCCAAACAACTTCAGATCATCCATAAATAGCAAATGATTAACTTTACCTCCTCCATCCTTTAGCTCATACCCTGCTTCATTTTCTCGTAGCACCAATGTCAGTGGTATCATACAAATTACAAACAATAAAGGGGAAAGGCTATCACCCTGGAATATTCCTCTCTTTATCCTGACATCACCTAATACTTCTCCACCAGCAGCCAACTCACATCGCCAACCTCTCATACTCTCTTTAATAAACTGCCCTACATTTGCTGCACATCCAAATATCTCAAGACATTCTTCAATCCACGAATGTGGTACCATATCATATGCCTTTCTGTAGTCAATCCAAGCCATTGCCAAATTAGTCCGTCTCTTCTTACTATCCTTAAGTACTAACTTGTCAATCAACAGCTGGTCCTTTGTTCCCCGACTCCCACGTTTACACCCTTTCTGTTCTGTTGGCAAAACTTTCTTCTCTTCCATAGAATCATATAAACTATCAGCAATTACTCCAGTGAATAACTTCCACATAATTGGCAAACACGAAATTGGCCTAAAGTTATCAGCCACATTTCCTTTCTTTGGATCCTTTACACATAAAACTGTTCTGCCATATGTCAGCCATTGTGGAATCTCTGCGAACCCATTCAACATCTCATTCAACTGTACCGCAATCCTCTCATGGCAATTCGTCAAATACTTAATCCAATAGCCTTGTACTCCATCCATTCCTGGTGTCTTCCAATTTGCTATCCTTTCACTTTTCTTCTTTACCATACCAACATTTATCTCCAAATCCTGCTCTCTATCATACTCATTTTTCTCCTCAACTCCAGCAA
>NW_003554182.1:0-1691 GCF_000090795.2 Amphimedon queenslandica | reverse complement strand
ATGTCCCCATACCAGGCAGTTCTTTTAAAATAAATATTGTTGATCCGTCCCGTTGCCTGATAGTAGGAGATCTACCTGACACAGTACAAGTCAATCAATCAGCCACAGTTTGCATTGATACTACAGGAGCTGGTCCAGGAGCATTAAATGTACTAATCAATGGGCAAAAGGAGAGCCAGCAGTTATCAGTTGATGTAGTTCATCTTGGTGAATTGGTTGATGCAATGTCCAACAAGTACAACTTGAATTTTATTGGTAAATCCATTGGTGAGGCTAGTGTCATTATCAAATGGGGAGAGTACCAGATCTCAAAGACTCCGTTTACCATTAGTGTCTGTGATGCTGAAGCTTGTACTGTGGATGCTTCTGAAATGACTAAAAACCCGTTACAAGTCGGAGTACCGTTTACGTTTAAAGTCCATAGCACTGGAGCTGGTAAAGCTGATCTGAGCATAAAACCAGGAGATACCTCCGACTCTCGATACACTATCATCACTACGTCAGATAATGATGTACACACTGTTGCCTGTACTCCTTGGACTGTTGGAGAACAGTCTCTATCAGTGACCAGAGGAGGAGAGCATGTAAAAGGTAGCCCATTGAGCTTCTCTGTCTGTGACCCAAGACAATGCAAGATAACTGATCTACCAGATGCTGATCACTGTGTACCATTACTGGGGGTACCTATAGAGTTTAGTATTGACTATCATCTTGCTGGACCTGGTGAGGTTAGCTTTGTTGTTCGTTTACCGGATGGTTCTGAAGAGGAACAGGAAGGAGAGGAAGGAGAGGAAGGCGTGGTAGTTTATTCTTATGCACCGGAAGAGCTAGGATCCCTTGAGTTCTTACTGGAGTTTAATGGCATCAGTTTACTAAGAAACAAATGGATCTGTGAGGTGCCAGATCCAAGTATATTCCGAGCCATAGCTCCCAAGGGAATGTGCAGACTAGATGAGCCAGTTCAGTTCTATGTCACCGGTATTACAAAACAAACTGAAGACTTTATAGTCACTGGTACAGACCCAAACAGTGTTGAAATAGAAGCTACCAAGGAACAGCACATTCACAACAGCAGCATATCTGTAGTACAATTCACTGCAACAGTTGTTGGGGAATATTCGATTCAGGTCAAACACGACTCAAGTGACATTGATGGAAGTCCTTTTATAATTTGTGTCACAAACCCAGCAGGAGCAAGGATAACAGGCTCAATACCTGATAATCCAAAAGTTGGCGAGAAACTCTCGTTGAGTATTGATGCAAGTAAATGTGGGCCTGGGGACATATCTTGTGACTTGATACCACTTTATGGAGAAATAGACATTGAGCCACAGATTCTCTCTTCACCAGATGAGGATGAGCTATATGAGATATCATTTTCTTCTCAAGTTGTCCTCAATTGTTTCTTAGAGCTTAGGTTGGCAGGCTACCTCTTACAGCCCAGCCCTCAGTATCTCTCCTTTGTTGATCCTAGCAAAGTCTTAGTGAACAGCAAGGAACTGGAGAGTGGAGATATGATAAATCAAGGAGACCCACTGAGTATTGAGATTGATGGAAGAGAAGGAGGTTGTGGTACACCAGAAGCTAAAGTATCAATGGGAGGAGCTCCAGTTGATGTGGACTTGGTAGATAATAGAGATGGTACTTTTCTTGCTAGAGTGATAGCCCTAGAAGCAGCTGATTATAATGTG
>NW_003554181.1:0-1691 GCF_000090795.2 Amphimedon queenslandica | reverse complement strand
CATGGACATGAACGTGATGAAGTGGTTGCCTCACTTTTCCCAGCCGTAAGTGTCCAGACATGTTGACGAGGAGACCCACGAGTGATACTAACACCATCAATGTATGGACCATTGATATTGCTTTGTGATGCAGTATGATAAAACGCATCAGGTTCTCCATATTGATATCCTGTTACTCTACCACATATCTGAGAATAACTGATACCATTAGATGGGAACTGAACTGATACACAGCCACCACTGTATGCTGCTGGTCTACCACAAGCTCTATATGATCCTGACTGGTACAGTCTAAGCCCAGAAGGACAGTTCTGTGTAGCATCAGTCATATCCAGATATGCTAGTCTTGTCCATCCTCCTGACCCACATCTATTGTTTCCATGCAATTCTTCTATACTACAGTATTTGTTATAAGCTGCTCCTCCTTTACCAACAACCTTATAATAACCTGAAGAAGCACTAGGCCAATACTTTCCAATATCTCCACAAGTTAGGGTCATACAATTGTTCTCCTGACCTAATGAACAGATCATTATACATAAAATAATATAGACTAAAGGCAGTACTTGAATAGCAGTGGAATAGAAGAAAGCTTAAGAGAAATGATTTTAACATTTCACAGAGTGAGGGTACTTCAGTGAGTAGTGTTGATAATCAGGTAACTACTAGTTGTATCCAGGGGCGTAGCTGAGGTAGGGCCTGAGGGGGCCTGGGCCCTACCATCAAAATGGCCTTATAATTATATTCATAACCCAAAAGGTTATATTCATTGTTCTTACAATAACAAAAGGGGATGGCTGATCACCACAGCTCTTTTAAAGCTATATACAATGATAATTTCACTCTGATTTTGCTCAGCTTGCAGGAAAATGCCTCCATTTTGTTACGTAAAAAGGGTGTGGCCAAAATCGCGGCGCGCTTCGCGCGCCATTTTGTCTCCTTGCCCTACCGTCACCCAAGGTCCAGCTACGCCCCTGGTTGTATCAGTGTTGTTGTACACAGCCATACAAGTGCGAGTTATAAGAGGTACAATGTAGTCTTCCTTAGTGTCTATTTGTATTCATATCTTAAGTGTTGTTGTTTAGCAAATTCAACTAATAATATTTTTAGTCCTGAAGCTCTAAACAACTTCAGTTACTTTTAAAAAATAGGTGTAATAATAAAAATAAAATGATGTGTACACACAATGTATGTACATTGGAAAATATAATGAGAATTGTTGAGCAATGTTTGAAACTAAAAATAATTAATGATTGATAATAAGTTGTAACTTATTTATTATAATGTTTCTCTTGGTATTGTTATTAAACTAATGGAACTTGTGTTTATAAAAGCATACAAAAGTTAGTGACAAACACTTCAACACTGAAATTTGCAACAAGCAAAATCCAATTTACAAAATTCGTAATAAGTACATGTATAAAGGCAGAATTCATTTCTAGCCATTTTTGATAAAATGCCCTGTACTACAGTACATGCAGGGACTTTGACGAGCAAAAATGAAAAACCCTTGGCACTCAGTGGCCTGAGACAATGCTTACATGTAGTTCAATAAGAAACACGTTTTAATATCACACATCTAGTTCAATAGCAGCATAACTATATCTTTCAAAAAGATAAAAGCAGCAAATAAAATGTTTAGCTTCAAAAAATTCCAAAATGAAAAAGGTAGAGATGGTTACTACTATATG
>NW_003554180.1:0-1691 GCF_000090795.2 Amphimedon queenslandica | reverse complement strand
GATTAAAATTCACGAGTATGACTGGACTAGCAATAGCAGTTTTAATTGGCCTTCCTTTAGTCCACTGTAAGTAAGATAGACTAGCTGAAGTCCTCATGTTATTTCTTAATAGGTTGCACGAGTGGTGAGCTACAGCTTGTAAATGGAGACACCCCAGAGGTAGGTCGTGTTGAAATATGCATTAATGGTACATGGGGGACTGTCTGTGATGATCATTGGAATCATTCTAACGCTCAAGTTGTATGCAGACAGTTGGGATATCTCAATGCAGGTACTAAACTAGTTCACACAGCAACATAAACAATTGTAGGTTTGATAAACTAAGCCAACTCCAATAGATTTATTCATTTTCATTAGATTTATTTAATATCACCTGCATAAATTGTGCGTATACACATATATGTGTGTGGATTGAATTGGAGTGACGTAATTTATATTTTCATACCTCTATGTAGTACCTGAATTTTACAGTAGCGCATATTTTGGAGCTGGTACAGGTCAAATATTTCTAGATGATGTTCACTGTGCTGGAAATGAGAGCTCCCTATTAGAATGCATGCATAGGCCGATTGGAAGCCACAACTGTGACCACTCTGATGATGTTGGAGTATCTTGCATAAGTGAGATTTACATCATAATCCTGACATCCTGTATAGTTGCTTCAGTTTCAATTATATTGCAAGTAGATGCATGTTTACATATCTAGTATTATTAAATCATTTTAAATTTCATCAAATTGTATATGCATATCAAAATTGGTCAAATGCTAAAGAATTGCTTATATTGATGTACATGCATTGAAGTCATTCATATAATGTTCCCTTACATCCTTGTTTACTATAACTTGGAATTAATATTGGGTGTAATTGTAACGCAAAAACAAAGTTTAGAGAAGCTTTTAATTGTAGGAATTAGAAAAAAACAAACAAAAATAACACTTTATATTTTCCCACAGATTGTACTCATGGTGAGCTGCGACTAGTAAATGGAAGGACACCTGTTGAGGGTCGTGTTGAAATATGCATTAACTATATGTGGGGGACAGTCTGTGATGATCTCTGGACTAATGCTAATGCTGAAGTAGTATGTAGACAATTGGGATATCCTACAACAGGTATGCACACTAATATCAGGTCTCCCATATTAAAAAAAGGTTGCAGCATTGTTGTGGCAACCTTGTAACAAGGCTCTTGTTACTAGGTGGACTACCTGGCCACAAGGCCCATCACCTTGTAAAAACCCTAGGATTGACACGTTTTCCACCTTGTGACAACCATGGTCATAATATGCAATAAATTTAATAGAATTACTATAATCTGAATGACTATCAACTAATAATTAACATTATGATAATGTTATATGCAGCTAATGTTTAAAGATGTGGATGTGCATTAATGTTATCTTTCCTGACTTGTACAAGAGCTGGTCAATGGTCCCCTTATATATGGTAGCAATAGCTTCATATCATCGTGGGGCGCACTTAATGAAACCTCAGTTTCCTGTCAACCTTTGGACAACCTTGTCACAAGGTTGTTATGTTTGTAACACGTTAGTCACAACTTTATGACTTTTATACAAGGTTGTCACTAGGTTGCTCACAACTTGATCACTTTTATACAAGGTTGTTACTAGGTTGCTACAACCTTGTGAGGTTGTGAACTGGTTGTAACAAGCTTGCAACAAGCTTGAAA
>NW_003554179.1:0-1692 GCF_000090795.2 Amphimedon queenslandica | reverse complement strand
ATTTGATTTTCGCATAAGTAATTTTTTGCGAATCTTCAAGAAATCCATGAAATTTACAGCCCTCGAAAAAAAGGCGTCCTACTGTATTTCCTAATACATGTAAGTAAATTAAATTAGATAGTGAATACTATTGTACACACAACTATATAAAATTTATATTACACCCTTCCTTCTTTAGTTACATCTCTCTCTTTCTCTTTGGTAATGAGTTGAAGTTACAGGCTAAGTTGTTATCAAAGGAGAATTGGCCAGGGGTTGGGTCTCAGTATCGTTGGTGGGCGTGGCTCTCCCACTGGGGACGTACCCATTTACGTAAAGAGGATCCTACCTGAGTCAGTGTTACAGAAAGACTCAAAGATAAAGACTGGAGATGAACTGGTAGCAGTTAATGATATAATAATACATAATGTAACTAAGGACTATGCTACTGAAGCTCTTACTAATGTACAGGGAACAGTGAGACTACTACTGATACAGGACCTATGAATGATATGATATCTGGAGACTGGATTGAATAAATGAATCTAGTGATTTGTCTCTTTATCTTCTTTATTTCTTCTCATCTTGTGTTGTATTATTTTTTGTTTTTAGTTGTTTTTTTTTAACCTTTAAGGCTGTGTATTTTCTGAGTGTTACAATGTACCGGTATTTTGATGAAGCCTCATTTAAATTTAGTTAATTTACACCAAGAGGGCGTGACTGACAGTGTTTTTGAAATTTGAGGGCGTGTCTGATAGTGTTTTTTTAATTTGAATTTTGACTTTCGATCGTAGTTCATCAGCTAGCTAGTCAGAGCTTCTTCGCTGCTACTCTTGGAATTCTTTTTATGATTGATTACCATGACACAAAGTGAGTGCTTGCAATTGATTGTATCTATATCTGTTCCATTACGAATAAGGCTGCAAATCAAAAACACTGTTTGGTTATTTCAAAAATTGAAGTAACTTTATGCATTTTTATTTCATTGTTATAGTCTATCAACCAGTGGAGAGGGAAGGTCACTTACAGGTAGAGGTAGGAGACTACCTGTACATGTGGGGTGGGTCCCAGCCTGGTTTCCCTC
Organism: Amphimedon queenslandica; assembly: GCF_000090795.2. NCBI lineage: Eukaryota > Metazoa > Porifera > Demospongiae > Haplosclerida > Niphatidae > Amphimedon > Amphimedon queenslandica. Next base: position 629 of record NW_003554179.1, on the reverse strand, counting down.
CAGTACACAATAATGAGAAGAAGAAATCAATGTGTTCTGTTGTGGAGGTCTGTCATTTACCAACTGGTGAGTGGGTACAAAAGCCTACCACTGGTGACCCTCCACTTGGTGTCTGTGGATATGCTGCTACTGTCATTAGAAATGAAATATTCTTTTATGGAGGCTATTGTGGTCATGATGACTGTTATCATAATAGTTTATACAGGTAAACATAATCTAATCATAAATCTTATGCAGTAGAACATTCCAATTTTCTCCTTTCCCACCCTACTATACATCAAATTTATATTAAAGATAATGAATACTGTAGGACGCATTTTTTGAAGGCTATATATTTTGCATAGTTCATGAATTTTGTTGTTATCCTCAAAAAACTTTTGAATTGGGGATAAAAATTGTGAAATTTAATATAGCGAATTAAGGTGGATTCTCAATATGACGCATGCACATCCGTCATGACCGGAAGTGCTATATAAACCAATGGGAGCATGCGTCAATGCATCAGAATTGGGTAGTCTCGCGTAGCCAGCCCCGTCAGCCAGCGTAGCCAGCCCCGCCAGCCCCGCGTAGCCAGCCCAGCCCCCAGCCCTGTCAATGCGTCAGAATTGGGTAGTCTTGCGTAGCCAGCC
>NW_003554178.1:0-1692 GCF_000090795.2 Amphimedon queenslandica | reverse complement strand
GACAAAGCGGACTGAAAAGGGGACTGACAATTGAAGCCAATCCTGATCCCATCTCATAGACCAGTTAGTACGTTATCCACAAACTGCGTCTCTGGGTGGCTAGTGAATGCCTCTGACTACTGCTGCAGCATAGATATTAGAGTAAATGAAAGAGATTGGAAACTTATGTGTTGCTACATTGACTTTGTACATCGCTAGGCAACGGATGTGGGTTACCCCTTTTGTTAGCAATGGCTGCTGACTTTTAGCAAAAAAACGTCTTGTTTGTGACCTGTCAAAGGCTGTCATTAATCAGTATTGTCATTGTTTGTCATGATTTATATGAAACAAAGTAGAGGAAATATATCACTATCCCACAGACAACTTATGCAGTGCATTCATCATTACTTACACTGATTTTTTTGCTGTTAAATGAATGATTGCAACTACATTTTGTTTGTACCTTTTGTTGAAAGTGTTGAACAAATCATAACAACTAATTCAATCATTCAATACAGCATCACTAGGTGGTGGTCACCCACTTTGTTCCATTTAAAAATATGATTTCATGTCTTTGTAATGATCAATTTACTGTTAAGTTTGAGAGGTTTGTTTTGTACCCTTAACTTAAAAACTAAATGGTCTATGACATCAAATATCATACTGTTGTATTGCTTAGAACATACCGGAGGTCACAAGCACACTCTCAATTATATTACAGAAAATATACAATTAAACATGTAATATGGTAATTAATGATTGACAGTGCTGATTAACATTGAATTCCAACTGCAAACATCATGATTGCCACAGCAGACTACTTAGGCTAGTAGAAAGTGTCCCTCCACATTGCTGAAGGATTACTTGTACAAAATAAGACAATATGCATTACTTGTACAAAATAAGACAATATGCGACCAAAAACTAATGAAATGTATGCCTACCTGCTTTACTTCTCCAGCCATTTTTAATTTTACATACAATTAATTAGAGCAAATTGGCTTAAAATTAATACGGTATTGGTAACTAGCGTTTCCAGCCGCAAACGGAAGTTTCTAATCCCTTTCATTTACGCTAATAACTATGGGTACAGTGACAGAAGGGACCACGCCTCCTGATCTTGTAATCCTGCTGTCAAAGGCTTACAGGATTTCAGAGCAACAAGATTCTCAGTAAATCTGTAGTGGCCCTGCACCACTTGTACTCATGTATGTATTGCTAGAGCTAAACCAGGGGGCAAGAACGTCAGAGGAGAAAGAAGCAATTAACCTCAAGTTTGGGAAGAAATTGACAATTTCCCAATGGTACCCATTGCATCTTACCTTTTAAAGGGAACAAGGAGGACCTTTCTTCATTACTCTATTATTTCATTAAAGCCATTCACATTATTATTAACGTTACTATTTCTAATATTATTCTTACCAATATCAAATTTTCAATTATGACTAATTATTTGAAAAGAAGATTTTTATATCACAGATTGTTTTCTAGACCTTTGTGAGTCACTACCCGGTCTGTACAAAATTAAGTTTGCAGTGTAATGGGGAGAGCTAAATACAGAGAGCTGCCTTCACTGGAATGTCAACCTAAGGCAGAGGCGTCCTGTCCCTCTTGCTTCCTCCACACTTTTGCCCCTTGTGAGATAAGTCCCCACAGTGGTACCAAGTGAGGGCAAAGTGGTAGTTGTCAGAACTATCGCACAATGGTCAAAAA
>NW_003554177.1:0-1692 GCF_000090795.2 Amphimedon queenslandica | reverse complement strand
TTTCTTGTGTGCCTTTAATTAGAGTACGCATATAATTAAGTGGGTGGAGTAGTTGGGGGCGTGTCTATACCTGCATGTGATCTTTGGGTTTAGTTAGTGGGTTTGTTTCAAGTTTGCGTAACTGATCCTGAGCCTTATCGGATTCCCTACACTTTCCTTCGTAATATGAACGCAGCTAAAAGAAAATAAATTAAAATTAACATTCCCCTCCCCCTCTCTCTTACTCTATTATTCTTATCATAGCAATTCTTCTTATGAACAGCTGATCGTTTGACAGTGTCTTCAGTCTATACATAATCATTTATAAATGTTATCCTTCCTTCTCTATTCTCTCTCTCTTACTTTCTTTCTGACTTCTTTTTGTTGGTTTCTAAAGTCTCGGACTGACTTCAGTACCTCATCTTGGAGTCTTAATGAGAGTTGCATGTGGAGTCGACCTGTGGTTTCAGTCTCAGCTCTTATTTGATCCCAACACTTCTTCATTGTACTGAGAGAGAGAGAGAGAATGAGGAAGGAGCAGGGTTTCTCACAAAACATGCTACACATGTACATGTACAATTGTACATGTAAGTGAACTAAACAGCATGAGCTTCATTGTCTAACAAGCACTACAATACAGTACATGTAGGAGCAACTTTAAGAATTTATTAAAAAATCCAAAACTTGATCAAAATCAGCTCAAAGTTGATACACAACATAAGAACATGTACATGTATACACGTGTATCAGAATAAAATTATAAAAATGGAGAATTTCCTCCTAGCCATTTTTGAAAAAATTTGGCCCGAGACCAAAAGCTATAGCCTTTGGTCTTGGGCCAAATTTTTAGGCCATGTCCTTTGGTCGTTAACCCAATTCTTGAACAACTTTGAAATTTCATAACAAATTAAACTTGATTGGAATCAGCTCAAAGTTGATACACAGCATGAGGACATTTATGTGTATCAGAAGAAATTATAAAAATGAAACATTCTCTCCTTGTGTTTTATTGTCGAAATAATCTGTACTATAGTACAGTTTAAGCAACTTGACAATCCACTAATAAGAAGTTGCATGAGCATTATGCCAAACTCCTGTGGTAAACCCTGAGGAAGGGAGAAAGTTGAAGAAAAGGCAGGGAATTGTCCTCATGCATAAAAAGTACACGTAGCTAGAAATTTGGTGAAGACTTCAACTTGGCTGATCGGCAGTTTATAATAAAGCGGCCAATAGAATAAACAGTCAATGATAATTTTGCAACAATTGTAGCTTTTAACAATAATTTCACAATAGCACATATGAAACATACATGCAGTAAATAGAAAATGGTGCTGTGCCTATATTGGTGTCATAATAGGTACATGTACATGTACATGTACACATTCAAATTACATGTATGTGTACGTATGTACAAGTATGTTTCGGAAATTTTAACACTAAGTGCTAAAACTTTTGATTGCTTGTCAGTGTACATTACTTACTACACAAAAACTTACAAACATGATATGAAAATATGTGTATTATTGATACAGAAGCATTACGTTGATAATGTCATCACAATTAAAATTCAAAACATGCCATTTCCTCCCTGAGCTAACCCTAATTCGTCTTTTCCCGAAGTATTCTTGGCCAATTTCACAATCTCCTCTGCATACTGTTTTTCAATCTTGGCTCTAAAATGAAAGGAAACATCCATATTACAATAATATTATC
>NW_003554175.1:0-1693 GCF_000090795.2 Amphimedon queenslandica | reverse complement strand
CTAGCAAGCAAAGTTTACTTTGGACCATCACTTTTGATTAAATGTAGTGTGTATGGCCAGAAGGAGAACCCTCCTTTGCCATCTGGTGCTCTAATGGAGCTGAAGCAGAAGCTACTGGGATTATTCCATCCACGTGATATTAGTACAAAGGAAGAATTTTAGCTGTATTGGTCTAAGTGTATTCAAGCAATAAATCATTACTCTTCAGGGCTTAGAAGCAAATATCCACCTGATATTAAGAATCTAGAGTAGAAGGCTACACTGAGTATAGTATCATATAAGATAATAAATAGTCTTAACACAGTGACACTGTTGTTATACATGTATATATATTATATATTAGATATAATGATATAAAGATGCAAAAGATATACAATGAATAAAAGATATATTTTGCTTTTAATTATTATAATACATGTGGGAGGGAGAAGGATTGGGAGGGGTATAGAAGAGAGTTATAAGTGCATGCAATCTGTAATGTACAAGTCTGTTAGCATAGATTACATGTATGTGATGTTACATTTATAAGGAAAGAAGAAGATCGAAAGAGCTACTGTGTACATGTACAAATATTAATATCCAGTGGGACCTCCATTATTGCATTCAATCACTTTCGATATTACTTTACGTAAGTGTCCGATATATTTTCTACACTTTCTTCTATCCAGTGGGACCTCCATTATTGCATTCAATCACTTTTGATATTACTTTACGTACGTGTCCGATATATTTACTACACTTTCTTCTATTTACAGTTTCCCAACAATCCATGATTCCTTTGACTAATTCCTCCTTTCGTTGTGGCTGCACTACTCTCCTGACATATTCTTTGAGCTCGTGCCATAGATTTTCAATCGGATTAAGATCTGGGGATTCTGGTGGTGTTTTCAACCAGTTTATTTTGTTGGCTTCTAACCGCTCCTTTACTTTCTTTGAGGAATGTTTGGGATCATTATCCTGCATCAATCTTTGAGATGGATTTAAATGCTGGGTATAAGGAATCAGTCCATTTTCCAAAACTTCAATAAAGCCAGCTGAATTCATTTTTTCTTCAAACAGCACAATTGGCGTCTTTCCTTGGCAACTTATACCTGCCCATGCATGTACCTTATAGGGGTGTTTTGCTCTATATAATAGGTTTTAAAAAAATACCATTAACGTACATGTAATATTAATTTAGTGCTACCTTGGTTTTGGTTTCGAGGGCACCTATTTTCCTTCATGAAAATCTCCTGTGGGATTCGAATTCAATTGTACACTCATCACTGTACAGTACATCAGAAAAACCAGTAGTCCTGTGCTCCTGCAACTGATCTTGAGCCAATTTCATTCGCTTCTCTTTATTTGGTCCTCTAATGATCTGGCAGTATGCACTGCCACGGTATGTCCAACCAAGTGTATTGCGAGACTTCAATATTGTTTTCAGTGACAGTGAATGACCTTTCTCAACGAGAAGCTACTGAAGTTGAGTAGCAGTGCTTTCATCATCAGCTTGCATTTGGTCCTATACTATCTTTAAAACTTCTCTGGTTACTTTTGAAGGTCTTCCAGATCCTATATTGTGAAAATAATGAGAAGTGTAGTGGAATTAATACTGACAAACCTGGCCTTTGAGTAATTGAACCAGTTTCCATGTATTTCTTAATCAGTTTGCTCACACCTGAGACTTTGACATCCAGTGCTACAGTAAAAT
>NW_003554174.1:0-1693 GCF_000090795.2 Amphimedon queenslandica | reverse complement strand
GGATATAGACAAGAAGAATAGAGGAGATCCAGTGGAGTGTTTCCGTGAGTGTATGTCTGCCTGGTTAAGAGGAGAAGATAAAGTGAGAGAGAAAGAAGGTCCCAGTTGGTCATCATTAGCTACAGCACTGGATACAATAGAAGAGAAACCCATTGCTAGTTACATTAGAAATAAATATTGTATATCAAAATAGTTGATTGACTAGTTTAAATTCTATGATAACTACATTAAGTATGCAAGTGAAAGCAAGCCCTGCTATTAAGACAAAATAAGCAAAAAGTGCGCCTGACTATAAATCAATAGACTGTATCGATAGAGTCAATTACTGTAGTATTAATAGAGTCCTTACTACATGTATAATAGTAAACAGTACTATGTACCAGATGACTACCTGTCTGGAGGGTATGTGACACCTGTGAGGTGAGAAAAGTGGTAGAAGGTAAGGATGATATGCCTCACAGGTAGATATCTAATTTATACTATGATTTCATTTACCACAATGAGTCTAGCCCATGCCCTACTCTTACCTATGGCTTCAAACTACTTTGTCAAAAAGAATGGGACTACTCTTATAATACAATGTACATGTACATGTAGTAGATGTATCATTGTTACTATAAATAGCATCATTTATCAATACTATAAATAGTATTTATATCCTTTACCTCTGTTCCTAAGGAAGAATGACACTATGTCCAACTGCCTCAGTTCCAGTCCAGTCTCCAGTGCATTGAGAGGGAGGGAACATTGGTCCCAGCGGTTCAAGTGACACACCTCCTCAGCTACTGACACACTACCATACATTAATACCTAATAATAATAATAATAATAATAATAATAATAATAATAATAAATTAATTTATTACTTTTGCTACAAAGTCTTCTTGTGATAAAAGGAATGCTGAAACTGATAATGAACTATCAGAAACCAGATAAACCGGTTTGTCCTCATTAGTGGGCAGGATCAACCAGTTCCAAAACAACAGACTAAAAAAGGACATTATAAGACCACACCCATCAATTAATAATGATAATAATTAATGACTCACTTGGCTATAATGAATAGTATCTCTCAGAAACCTTATAAATGACAATTAAATTGGTAGTTTTTGGTTCCTGTTCTTCATTCCTCATTTTTCCATTCCCATTCTTATCATAATACGCTATTACCAATCCGTTATTATAGTGGGGGTACAATAAGTCACTGGTCACATGACCTTCAGCTGGAGGGAGTATACACTGTATGGGGTAACTAGTGCTGGAGTGGGTAGGACTTGATGACATGTCGTCCTGTTTTATATTCAACGTTTAGTTTTTCTCATACTAGTAATACAAACATTGCTAGACTCCTCCCAGTCTCTGCCCACTCCTTTACCAAGCTACGCATCTCCACTAGGCATGTACCACTTGTCGTCTGAAATTAGTTTAACTGGTTTGTCGTGTTCTTTTGGTAGTTTAGAAACTTTGCCCAGTATCAAGCCACGCCCCTCATTAAGATTCATCCTATCAATGTTTTGCATTAGTCTACTACATTGCTTAGCAACATAAAAATATCCGACAAAAGGTCCGACGTACTTTGTTCCTTTTTTTCGTCTTGTCAGACCACCGTACCTCCATCTCTCTAGCTCCTCCTCTTGGCTGATGGGCGGGTCCTGGAGCCGCTGGGTGGGCGGGACCCTCTTGGTCGACTTTT
>NW_003554173.1:0-1693 GCF_000090795.2 Amphimedon queenslandica | reverse complement strand
ACGTTGACATTGCTAGCAATACTGGTATTGTTAGTGTGTGTGGTCTGACTAGACTCTTCCCTAAATATGATCCTGACATGTTGATTCGTTTTCTGAAGAACATGGAACTTTGTGAAGAAATTAATCCATCTTTCCTAAGAATGACAAACCTCCATCAGTTAGGAGTGGAAGAGGAGGAGGAGGAGGGAGGGAGAGAAAGAAGAGGAGAAAGATTGTTACACTTTCCATGTCTTTTGTGTACTGATAGACCTGATGAGATGACTAGTGAAGTGTACCAGTTCGGTTGGTGTCTACAGTGTACTAGTAAACATCATTTCTTTCCTCCTCGATACTTCCATGTCCTCTCATTACGTCTTGCTTACAAAATGGCTCTACCTCAAGAAGATGACAAGTTAAAGCGATGTTGTACATTTTGGAAGAATGGTCTCTATTGGTCTAATGGTCATGGTGTAGGATCACTGGTAGAGATTGTGGATGAGAGCCAGTGTGTACTAGTAATGATGTCCTGTGAGAAAGGTTACAGTGACAATATGGTGTCTCTAAGAAGAGATGTGATAGGAAAGGTAATGAGTGTGTATAAAGAATCCTGTCCCAGTCTAGAGGTAAAAGAGTTAGTTATTGATCCTAAAGAACTAGCCTATCCTGTGAATAGACCAAGAGAAAGGACAGTGTATAGTGTAAAAGCTGTGATGTCTGCTATTGTCAAGAGAGAAGAGTTTTTAGTAAATGCTACTGGTACTAGACGTACAGGATTGAAGGAGATCCTACCTGATGAATCATTATCAGATATTAGTAACCTGTCACTATTAGGAGGACGTGATATTAAGGTAAGAATTAACACACACAAACTGTTTGATACATTAATACAAAAACTAACAATCAAAAGGTCATATCTTTATTTCTTATCAATTACTCAGTCTTTGTCATAATTGTGGGTTGTGATTGTGTGGCTTTTACTACTAATAATATATACTTGTACATCTGTTAAACTCACCTTTCAGCAATACACTACTGATGTATATCACCTTGATAAACAAGCACAGTGACAAATATCAGTTATTATTATTATTGTATAGGAAAAGATTGAAATAACTGAAGAATTCAAGACACCATTGACTCCAATAAAGCTAGGTATGTTATAGTATGTACTATCACAATTGTCAAGTAGTGGGAGTGTAGACTGTACAGTGTCTATACACATTATTAATTATTATTTTTATAGATATTAAAAAACTTTGTAATGTCATTAAAGAATTAACATCAGATCAACACTTGCCCTGTTTTGTATGGCACAGACTAGGTCTACAGTTAGGATTATATGATCCTAGACTAGTGGATATAGACAAGAAGAATAGAGGAGATCCAGTGGAGTGTTTCCGTGAGTGTATGTCTGCCTGGTTAAGAGGAGAAGATGGAGTGAGAGAGAAAGGAGGTCCCAGTTGGTCATCATTAGCTACAGCACTGGATACAATAGAAGAGAAATCTATTGCTAGTTACATTAGAGATAAATATTGTGAATAATTAGTTAGTGGATGATTGTCTATAGTATTTCATTTTGGTTCTGTTTATTGCCCTCGCCCACGCCGTAGGCGTATAGGCGAGGGTACTGCGATCGTCCTGTCAGTGTGTGTGTTCGCAAGATGGCGTCTTCTTCTCTGTTTTCAAATCTTTGCTGCTCTTTGCTCAGGTCCTG
>NW_003554172.1:0-1693 GCF_000090795.2 Amphimedon queenslandica | reverse complement strand
CATATTTTTGTAATTTGTATTTAAAATTATTCCATCTTTGGACAAAATATTAACCATTTCTTTGATGTAATCGTTTCTGCATTTTAATATAGGATCATTTGTGCTAACATCTTCATGCAGAAGTAAAGACAGAGATAATTCATTTTTTAATGCAGAATAGCATGCCCCACAAACCCAACTATGAGACGAAGGGGACTCAATATGCAGATCATCAATTAAAGTTTTAACAAGCTGAGGATGGGACACCTGCATGCTACCAACAAAAATATTATTAGTAACAATTGATTCTGACCAAATCAGATTACATTTAACACATCTTGTTTCACCTAAACACTTACGTAAATAAGTATAATGTGTTTTACATATATTCGAATTGGTATGTGAAAAAGAAAATCCTAAATGGGACAGAAATGAAATCCAAAAATTACTACCCTCCTTGTCATACCACTTCTAGGAAGCCCTTGAGTCTATGATACTACAAGTACATGTATTAGTATTATGTGTACCACAAGGATGATGCTGTTCTGTCCCATCATCTAAATGTGATGGACATGTGACAGATTGCCCACAACACAAGAAACAGTGCATATTTGCTTTTTTGGATATTTTTAACCACCTTGGTATGTGTGCAGCCCTTTCCAACCCACTCTTTAAGGAAAATCTATTAAAATCAACAAAACATGCAGAGTAAATGCAACAATCGGGTTCCACTACAATAGAAAAATCATTTTGGGCAGAAGCATATTCAGAAAGAAGTACACAATTATCATGAGGGTGTCTCATTGTCGATGAAAACTTACTAACACTGTTACAAAGAAAACATTTGGAGCAGATATGATCATCACCAACAATTCCAGGACGTCCTTTCTTCCTAAGCGGTTCCATAGCAATGTTGAAGTTCACAGAAGAATAAATGAAGGGCACCAGACTCTAGTATGATACAGATTTGCTGCAACACAGCTGCACTATGTTTACACAACTACATTTTAGTTCAAATTTCAAAAGCACATTGTTTGATTGAGCCTGATAAATAGGTGATATTTGGCTGAACCACCTATTTTGGGGGGTTTTCTCAAAAGTTGCAAGGCCCATGACTTCAAGTATTGCACAGTGTATTAAGTAAGTGTTCTAAAGTTACCAGACCCGTTTTTGAGTATGCAAGAGGTCCGTGACTGATTTGTACAAAAATTAAAGTTGGCCCACACAAAAAGTTGTCAAAATGGTCGTGCAACTAGCAATAAAACAAGTAGCAAGAAAGGTTGATGGGATCCTTGTTTTTGGCATGGGGCACAGTGATACTTCCTTCTGGTGTTTTATTTCAAAGTTTCGAGAGTAGCTATCTTCTACATAGCGCCCTGAGTTTCCAAAATAGTAGTTATATTTCCCCCGTTTATTATGACCAAAACCCAAGCGCTTTGGCAAACAAGCAACAGAATCCTGTAGTAGTCAAATTTGTTAGCCATCCTGAGGAGTTTCAGTCTTGCAGACAAGCTGTGACTGATTTGTACAAAAATCAAAGTTAAGAATTTTTAAAAAGTCGGAGCAACAGGACGCAGCATATCCCTCTCTTGTCTGGAGTTGATTATACAAGACTATTTTTATTATTAAAACCAATGTATTTTCTATTATTCTTGCTAGTAATAATTGTGTGTGAGCATCTGTGGCTGTCCTAGAAATGTTTAAAGACAGTATA
>NW_003554171.1:0-1693 GCF_000090795.2 Amphimedon queenslandica | reverse complement strand
TATACACTTACGCTTGCTGTGAAGCAACTCTTCTTTCGTTCAAATCTCCTGCAGTACCGTTTGCCATAAGCGATAGGATAATCAGCACTGGTACACTGGAATCTGATACTAAGACAATCATAAAAGTCACAGTCACCACTATAAGCCAAGGCTCTGCAGTCATTCTGAGCTTCACATTCAACAACTAGCTGGCACAGTAGTACTGCAGTAGTAGCAGCGGCAAATAAAATTATATTAGTATGAGTCATATTGAACTAGTGTCAAGATGAAAGGAGACAGCAAAATAGACTGTTGTAGATCTATATTAATTTTTCAAAAAGATAACTCTAAAAGATTATAGAGTACCTGAAAAGCCTTTTTAACAGTTTTCGTTTCTCACTTTCACTGCCTGTAGCCGTATCAAATATGCCAGAGACTAAACGCTCCTATTATACTGCCCATTTAAGATCACACCATATGCTTAAAATAACACATATTTCCAAGAATTTCACGTGATCATGTATAGTGGGTATAGTATGTGCTTGTGGTATATATAGATGTGACAAGTACCAAATGAATTGCATTAAATTGCTGACATGTACCATCCTGATTTTTGTCCACCTTCCCCTCCCAAACTCAATCAGCAAAGCAATAATGACTATGCTACAAGTATGATGTCTATGAAACTACTAAATAAAATTAAAGTATACCAAAATCAAATATAATAGTGATAATGTGATCGGTTCAGGATTTGGGAAACACTATAAAAGGAGGAGGAAAGAGAGCGAGACTGCCCTCACCAGTAGCACAGAATCAAGAGCATTTATAGCCATCGAACATACTTTGAAGAAAAACTAAAATTTTAAATGAAATAATAAAAACTTTATCACTTCCAGGTGTTGGAAAAGAGAGAAAGCTCTTAGTAAAGTATTGTCTATTGTTATCATTCAATCCAACAATAGACAAGTACACATTAGCATCAGTAGCATTAGTGGGTATTGATGCCTGCCTCTTAGTACAATGTCCATTATTATTGTCATTATTAGTCGACTGCCTCATTATTTCTGGACTAATGAAATAGTCTATGTAATTTTAATTAATTGCTCATGATAGGGAAATCTTGTGTGAGCTCATTTGGATTATGAATGGTATGAATAAGCAAGTCTCCCTGTGTAATATTAAACATTACCTCAGTTGCTACAAATCAATGCGAGGTAATCGAGTTTCAAGTAATGTTGCATGAGGCTAAAAATTATTACATTAAAAATATATATTAGCTAGATGAACCCAAAATTTATATATGGCACATCAAGCATACTTATAAGCACATTGAATGATTACTATAATGTAGTAAAAACAATCAATGACTTACTTGCACATTAGTGACAGCTTCAAAATTACTAGATGAGAAACTACATTAAATCCCATCATTGTGGACAACTTGAGCAGCTTGTACTGTTGCTGAGGATTATCTGATTATAGAAACCCAATGGAATATGCAAAGATCTTTATCTTTATTATTGTACCGGATGCATCAGGAGGAAGTATCAGTGTATCAGTCTTGCTAATTTTGGTAAAATGAGGAACTATGTTGCAAACATGCTGTCTAACTTGACAACTGGACCAATAGTCACTCATGTTGGAATCATTTGTTATTCTAACAATTCATCAATTGTTACAATCATCTAAAAAGTAAAATGGCCATGACTATTGC
>NW_003554170.1:0-1693 GCF_000090795.2 Amphimedon queenslandica | reverse complement strand
CAAGTTGACTTGTAACTGGAAATCGACTTAAAACTACGATGACTTGTATTTTTATAATGAAGAGGGAGGGGTATAAATAATAATTATTATAGATATTATCTATGTTATAATTTACTTAATTAAAATTAAAAACTGAATAAATATGGCAGAGCTGAGACTGGCACCAGTTGGACTGATCATCAAATCTCCTTATTGTTGTATTATAAATACTCATATTTGGGCCCGGAATTGTCAAATCATTGTACTTACTTACAAAGAATCAATGCTTACTGATTTCATAGTTTCCATCCACCCCATCAGAAAAATCTATAGCAACTAGTCCAATGGTGAGTATTTTGACTGGCAACTTCAATAGTACTTTGGTATTCTTGATATAAACATCATGCACTGAATTCACACATCTTCTAAGGTCCGGGCAGTATAGTGATTCCTCCGGCACCGTGCGTTTTTCAGTTCAGCTGGAAACTCTAGCGTTATGATTATGAACATTTATAATTTCCATTGGCAATACCATACTGTCTGCCACAGGATAACAAGAAAGATGATATTTGAGAAAAATAATCAGTCCCACTGATGAATTTCTTCAGTTTAGAAAGGGTTAAAATTTTACTCCTCCCTCTAGATCTTCTTAGAAATTGTGACCTTAAGCCGTCTTGTGATCTTAAGTCATCTTGTGATCTTAAGTCGTCGTGTAGCATCTTGATGTCGTGGTATATCTCTATGTATGAGATAGTCGAATGATGATACTATAATGTCTTGCCATACTGACACAACTCAAGAAATTATGAGCAATGCATGTAGACATAGACTATAAGTGAAGTATAGTCTCCTTCTGAAGTTGCAGCAGCCCAAACTCCTGATCAGGCCACAACACAGGTAGCAAGGTAAATGATAGCAAAGGAGAAAAGTAATAAAACACCAGATAACCATGATAACCATGATAACCAGTTATCGGACAAAATAGTGAAAAAAGAATCCCCCTATAACTGGCCACATATGTTTTTGTTTCGTTACTGTTTTAATTGAGTTATTATTAATAAAATTTTAAATTAACAGCAACAATTAATTTCATATAATGAATTTATATCTACATGTATAGTATTTATTCCTTCTTTTCTTCTATGCTTTTCATTACTACACAGTAAACAATGATAACAATAATTACATGGTGATAATAAACTCTGGAATATGTTGCTACTTTTTAATCTCCATCTCTTACCAGATCAGTACAAACTGCTGTCACAAAGTAAATAAGAAGCAGCTTGTATGTTGCTTACTGTGTCCAGGCTAAATTTACCTGAAACTCACCTGTATGTGTATACCATTTGTTGATAAGAATATTCTTTTATATCCATGTCAATTAAAAAAGCACTATGATACATACATGTATGGTGTATACATTATATAAGATGTGTGCTGTTTGGATATCAAAGTTTGCCACTAATTTTTATCTGTCTCTTCACTCTCGTCAATTGCTTTAATACAGCACTTCCATTCCTCTTCAGTATTGCTATGTGGTGATTCATAAGGCTGAAAAGACTTCATTTTAGTGAAGTGAATTCTTTTTGGATCCAGTTTCTATTTTGCTAGGAGCCCTTGAACATTTGAGGAAATACGCTCTTCAACACTGAAGACTTTCACTGATAGTTTTGCAGCAAAGTTCGGTCTTGAACAACTTTTGTTTTGTATTTGG
>NW_003554169.1:0-1693 GCF_000090795.2 Amphimedon queenslandica | reverse complement strand
ATTATATATGGATGCTGTATGTACTATATACTGTACTCTGTAGATTATCAAGCTCTGATCTAGTGACGGTCCTGGACAAGATTCTCCCAGTAGTGATGAATAGATTTGCTGACACTGTACGTAATAGAAATTGTATACACAAACATGTACATGTACTATGTAATTTAGAATACAAGAATACAGTCATCTTCTATGAGAGCAATACTTGATCTTGCTGCTATACCTGAAGTGAAGGTGAGACAACCATACTCAATACTTATAAGCTTTGAGCTAAATTTTTAATACTTATAACATTTTACTTTTCATTCGTAGCCTTTGCTGGGGCATTATCTCTTAAGACCGTTAGCCCAAGACAAGACTAAGAGTTTAGACGATGGAAGCAAGCTGACAATATCAATGGAGACTCAGGCTAGAACTGTCACTTGGCGTTATGCGAAAGGAAGGGTAGAGGTCTTGCAAGCATTTCTGGAGGTAGTCGATTTAGGAACAGCGCATATGACGATTCCTAAAATAATGGAAGTAAGATATGTGTTTATTTCATGATGATACAATCTAAGTGTCATATTATTATTATTCGATTAAATTTCATTTTTATTGTATAGTTTGTGAATATTTCCTTGCAACACAATCACGCTAAAGTGAGAGAAGCTGCTGCACAATTGACTGTCTATTTATATAAAGAAGTACAGCCCATAATTAGTTTGAATTAGAAGTTGTACATTATATACGTCTACTATAGTATCGGGATGGGGCAATACGTGAGCTGTTGCCAGTAAGCAGTAGTGATCACATCGCAATGAAGAATATATTTTGGAGGACACTGTTCCATCAGCTTGATGAAATTGATGGCGTTGTACACATTGCAGGACAAGAAAGTTTTGAAGTGAGAGCTGAAGAGATTTTTAATCTTTTTAAAATAAATTTATGCATTCGTGCAGAAAGCAAAGAAAATGAAACAAAAAAGAGTACGTGTATTGTCAATAAATGTACAAAATATAAGCAATAAAATGTCATTATTGATTTTTTTGTAGCTCAACAACTTGAAAGGTGAATTGGATGCTTTAAGGAGCCTTGCTCAAGCTACTGGTCAAGTAATTAGTTATATATGCATGTAGCTTATGTTATGTGAGATTCAATTTTTGTAAGTGCAGTTGCCAGCATCAGAAGACAGTGAGGAAATAGCAACAGTCACTGCACAGACTCGAGTTATTGATTCTGCTACTATTGAACAGTAATGTTAATGTTATAGTTATAGTTAATGTTATAATTATAGTTAATGTTAATGTTATACCAAATGTTATAGTAATGTTGATGTTATAGTAATTGCAATTATGCTTTATATTAGGACGTGTCCTTTTTGCAAGAGCAGTAGGCCGGAGTTTAATGTGAAAGCTCACATGGACGAGCATTATGCTGCTGAGTGCCCTATGTTACTACAGTGCAAGAAATGCACACAAGTAAGTATATACATGTACATGTACTGTACAAGTATCAAAAATAGTTAGCTGCCTTTATTATTGAAGTGATTTATAAAGGTATTATAAATGTGATAAAAATGGAGGATCAGAAAAAAGAACAGACTATACATGTGGTACAGGAAATTAGCCAATTTTTTAAAATGACCATAACTCAAAAAATTGAAGTCGAAATTGGCTCGAACTTTCTATATAGCATAAGGACATCAATATGTATC
>NW_003554168.1:0-1693 GCF_000090795.2 Amphimedon queenslandica | reverse complement strand
TGGATTGATGACAAGATTCACAGAATATGATGAGGAGAAGTATCAGTTCCTTCACTTGAGTATACAGGAATTTCTAGCTGCATGGTGGATAGCTAAGCATGAGAAGAAGACAGAGGAAGTGTTTAAGGATCACTTTGATGATGATCACTTTCGAATGAGTCTGAGGTTTGTGGCAGGTCTAACTCACCTTGAACATGAGAGCTATCAACAGTATTTTAATAAACAACAACTTGATTTACAGTGTAAGAGGGAACCATTGTTTGGATTTGAGACTTGTCATCTCTCCTACTTCTATCAGAATCCTGAGATTATACTATATCATCATATCAGATCTGATGATTTTGAGAATGTTCCCATTCTTCTTCTTCACCTCCTGTATGAATCACAGAACACAATATTATGTCAAGTATTAGCACAATCCATCAACAACCACTCACTGTGTCTGAAGAGAGTATCATTATCATTGTTTGACTGGTTGTGTCTCAGTTATTGTATAAACAATTCCAACACAACATGGAATCACTTGCACCTGGACTGTGTATCTAACCAGTCACTATCAGTCTTCACTGCTGGACTAACCAATAACTCACTACAGACCCAGTGTAAGAGACTGGAGGTAGTATTGGTTGAACCCACTGATGAATTAATACACAAATTATTACAACCATCACTTCTATACAATATTCAGGAGTGCTACTGTGGATTATTTCACGGTCAATATGTTCCCTGTCTTGTATTGTTACAGTTCCTCAATCTTCCTCAATTGAAGATACTGCACTTACTAGTGGACAGTCTTACTATACCAACAGTTGACAATACATACTACACAGACAAGTGCACTGAACTTGAGAAATGTATAGAAATGAATTCAACACTACAAGAAATGAAGATTGAGTATAAAGGAAGGAATGAAATAGCAAGTACCATTATCAGTGTCATTAGAGGAGTAACAAGAAATAAAACAATAATATCATTAATAATAAATGATCCTCTTCCTCTACCTGATGGAGTAATAGAGCAGTTACTAAAGGACAACAACACATTACAAGCTCTTTCACTGTACATACCTGATAGAATCCTATCATCATCACTGAATATAGTAGAGGTGAACACACCACTGACTGCTCTAGAGATAGGAAGAAAGAGGAGTAGTAAACTGATGACATCACTCCTTCCACATATCAAAGGATTACACTGTCTGATACTACATGATCCATACCCACCACATCTTCTATTTCTCTCTCATCCCAGTCTACATACACTTACTTTACCACTAGACACAGCTGAGAGTGCTATTGAACTATTTACTATTCTACAAACCAATACTACACTTAAAGCTCTGAGTGTGGAGATAAAGGAGGAGAGAATATATGCCAGCAGTATGGGTACTAGTCTACAAGACATGCTAACACAAAACCAAACACTGAAATACCTTGTTATTAATAATGACATTCCCAGTTCATTCCTGTCCTTCCTAACAACTGGTCTCAGACACAACACTAGTCTACAGCAGTTGAGTGTATCCATTCCACTGAATGAAGAGATAAGAACTTTTATTAATGTCATCTCTCAAAAGAACAATCTCACAGAACTTAAAGTGAACTTCAAACTAGATCAGTCATACAGTAACTGTAGTTGGGAAGAGAAGGAACAAATAATGACACCATTGTTTTATGAACAGGTACTACCTGCT
>NW_003554167.1:0-1694 GCF_000090795.2 Amphimedon queenslandica | reverse complement strand
TCTAAAAAATCCACCTATAATCTTGGTAATCCACTCATAATCTTGGAATTCTCCTGGTAATCCAGTAATTAATTGGTAATCCTGGTCATTTCTGTAATCTCGTAGAAATTATCTTCCCGTTGTGAACCCCTCGGCTTCAACTATTTAAATGTAACTAAAATGGGAATGATTCAGTTCAGAGCCATTTTTTGGAAAAAGCATGTACTATAGTCCATAGTTTATTGTTACAGGGAGGGCTGCCAATAGGCTATGTGGGGTCCAGGACAAAAACTTTGATGGTACCCCTACAGGTACGGGTACAGGACATATCGTACATGTATTTCACAATTTGACTAAAATTCATGTACTAGTATACATGTACAGGTACATTTAAACTACCTCATCTGTTATTTTGCTGTCATTAGTAACTCCATCATTTTCATCATCAACTTTCTCTCTTCCCTGTATATGAGAAGTCCATCATTATGTCTTTTTCAATGCCACCATATTGAGGGTTAAAATAACATAATTGCCCCGCCCAAAATCAGCCCCTCCCTTGTCATTCCTTTGCAAAGTTTGCATCCGGTTAGCTTGTTCTTTGATCAATGGCAACTAAAACCAGTTCTTGTTCCTCTTCTCTGAGTCTCTTCTCTTCTCCTTTGACTATTGGTAATGTTCATTAACTATCTATGTATCATTGAATATGATTTTAGATCAACTTATTGATGTTCTTGATATACTGGAGAGATGTGGTTTCCCTCAGACAAAATGGTATGGCCTGGGACTTAAACTAGGACTACACAAGAACACACTGGACGCAATGGAAGTCATTCTTCGTGGTGATGTATCTCGATGCTTGCTTGAATGTCTCTCCAAGTGGTTGTCCAGAGCTGATAATGTTGACAGTAAAGGAGGAGCTACCTTTGACTCACTGTCAGATGCTCTTAAATCTATGAATGAGAATGCTGCAGCTGACAAGTTAGATCAAGAGAGTAAGTTAATATCACTGATTGTATTAGTATTGACTGTGTGTGTGTATTCTATAGAACGTAAAGCTAAGGCTATTGATATATTCAACACTCATCATCCACTCCTCTCTCAGTCTCTCTCTGATCCTGTCAGTATAGCTATTATGCTTCAAAGAGAGGGTGTCATAACAGAACAAGTATTGGCTGGTGTCGCTTCAGCTAGTCCCTCTGTTCCTAATCAACGTGAAGTCCTGTTAGCTGCCATTATAGTAGCTATTGAAAGCAAGTATAGTTTACTACAAACATTTGCTAGTGTGTTGTGCAAGTTCACTGGTAATGTAAAACTAGGAACAGTTATACAAAGAGATTATGGTGAGCCTATTACATTTTAGATTGGAGCAATGCCGATTATCAAATTTTGTTTTATAGACCAATCCTTCAATGATGATAAGAAGCTTATTAAAGTTGTTATTCCTGGTGATGATATGAGCACTGATGCATTAAGCACTGGAACAACTACACCATCACCTACTCCACCTAATACACCAACTGGTAGGTACATTGTAATAATTATATTAATATTAAAACTGTAATTTATTTCTAATAGTTGAGATAGCCATTCCTGAATGTATGAGTGATGAATTCACTTCAATACAAACGTCTTATGGTCGAATGTCGTACAATGTTCATAAAATAATAAAGAACCAGCCACCACCTTTAGATGATATAAAGGAATTTCTACGTGCT
>NW_003554165.1:0-1694 GCF_000090795.2 Amphimedon queenslandica | reverse complement strand
CAGGAGTAACTAGTGAATAAGGCCTGAAGTTCCAGAAGTCAAAAGCATGAGGTTACAGGTTCCAAACAATACTGTGATTAAGGATTAGTTGGCAAGGGTAATAGTGGAAACTGTAGAAGATCCCGGTGTAGTGGATGGAGAGAAGGTCCATTATCTTCCCCATCATGCTGTAGTGCGCAGGAATAAGACAACTACAAAGGTGAGAGTGGTTTTTGATGCTTCAGCTAGGAGCAATGGACCCTCACTCAACGACTGCCTACACGTTGGACCGAGATTTAACCAAATGATTTTGGGTATTTTACTGTGGTTCAGATTCCATAGGCACGCCTTCACAGCCGATATAGAGAAGGCCTTTTTGATGGTCTCATTGGTGAGGAAAGACAGAGACGTGCTCCGCTTTCTCTAAATTAGGAATCTTGATGAAGAACCACCAGTTACCCAAGTTTTGAGATACGCTAGAGTGGTCTTTGGGGTAAATAGAAGTCCATTCTTATTGAAGGCGACCATAAGACACCATGTAGAGCACTACAGGGACTCAGATCCACTTGTGGTAATATCTTTACTTGAGTCTATTTATGTTGATGATATTATTGAGGGGGCAGATACAGAAGAGGGTGTATGGAAATTGTATTGTGATTATAAAAGAATTTTGAGTGAAGGAGGGTTTAATTTGCATAAGTACATTGCAAGTGGAAGTGTTATTGATACTTATGTAATTATGAATCGCACGCAAAATTTTCTCTGGGTAATTCCCCAGAACATTTGACTGAGCAGAAGGTCCTTGGAATCAGATGGAAGGTTAAAGAAGATGCCCTTGTCTTTGACATCAGGGAAGTAGGTGAACTAGCAAATGTGACTGGACCAACAAAGAGGAATGTTCAAGCAGTGGGTCAAATTTATGATCCTCTAGAAATACTTACACCTATTACCATACGACTTAAGATCTTTCTCCAGGAGCTTCACAAGTCAAGGATAGGGTGGGATCAACAGCTGACTGGAGACTTGCTAAACAGGTGGAGAATACTAGTCAGTGAATTGAGAAGATCCAACCTCATTGAAATACCGAGATACTATTTTAAGGGATCTGGGGGGGAACGTGCTATAAATTGATATCAATTATGCGGATTTTGTGATGCGTCTGCGAAGGCATACGCGGCGGTAGTCTATTTGTTAACTATGACTGATACAGGTATTAGGTGCATTCTGATGTCATCGAAGACAAGAGTACCTCCAACTTCACAGCAGACAATTCCGAGGTTTGAACTATTATCAGCGTTGTTACTTGCGAGATTGATGGCCAGCATCAGTGAAAATCTTGAGAAAACTCTTGAGAAACCAATCTGTTACATGGACTCGAAGGTGGCACTTTACTGGATACTAGGGCTGAATAAGGATTGGAGGCCATTTGGGCAGCATCGAGTTGAGGAACTTAGGAGGTTAATTCCAGCAACATGTTGGAAGCACTGCCCAGGCAAGGCCAACCCTGCTGACTTACCTTCTAGGAGTCTCAAACCAGATGAGCTGGAGAAGAACAAGGATTGGTTCAAGGGACCTGACTGGTTAACTACAGATCTGAATAATGATAAGGCAAGTTTTGAGGATATGCTCAGTGAATGTTTACAAGAACTGAGAGCTTGTGAGAAGAAAACACTTGGAATGATAGTAGCAGCTAGTGGATTATCTCAAATTATAAA
>NW_003554164.1:0-1694 GCF_000090795.2 Amphimedon queenslandica | reverse complement strand
ATTAATGCAATGTCAAAAGAAGCAGTTATAGGAAGCTAACTTACCATTCGTTAACTTTCTTCCATTTCACGTTGAGCGTGGTCATTGATTCCTGAAGCGGTTCAACGTTATCACTTGATCTGTGTCTCTGTATCAAATCAGTCGTTAAGTCGTTGAGAGTCCCTATCTTGCTTTGATACAAAGCAGTCTCTTCACACAAACTCTAAAATAATAAAATACATTACAGCAATTTAACATTAATATAATAATACCTTCAATTCTATCATTTCTTTCTGCAGTGCTTCAACTGTTAATGCTTTCTTCAGTCCAGCATACATGTCGACTAGGATCACTTCTGATCTCTCCAGGAACTTCTCACACATAATCTTCTTTGACTCAAAGCCAGACCAAATGTCTTGGACCGACTCAAGTGCCTGCTTCCTTTGCTTTAATGTGCTCCACACTCCTGCAAGTGATGAATAAATAAATAAATGAATAAATAAATAAATAAATACATAAATAAATAAATGAATAAATAAATGAATAAATAAATACATAAATACATAAATAAATAAATACATAAATAAATAAATGAATAAATAAATGAATAAATAAATACATAAATACATAAATAAATAAATACATAAATAAATAAATGAATAAATAAATGAATAAATAAATACATAAATACATAAATAAATAAATACATAAATAAATAAATGCTTATTTTAAATGTAATAATCTCCTACCTGTCCATAGCATTGACAGTTGCTGTGCTTCTTCTAGTGTTGGAGATATGACTGTCGGTAAACTTGATGAATCTATGGAAACCCAATAACAATTTAAAATAACACGTATTGGCAAATGATATGAGAGGACTGCAGCTAAAAACCTGCTTTAAAGCTATTCAAAATTTTGACCAAAGACCATGGTAGTTAGCCAAAATGGCTTAGTGAGAATTCTGCATTTTTATACTTTTTCCTGATATATATACATGTTCTTATGTTGTATATCAAGTTTGAGCTGATTCCGATCAAAATCGAATTTTTTACAAATTTTTAAAGATGCTCCAAAATTGGGTAAAAGTCCCTGTACTATAGTACAGGGTTGTTGGCCAAATTTCGCCAAAAATCACTTGGTGAGAATTCTGCATTTTTATAATTTTTCCTGATACATATACATGTTCTTATGCTGTATATCAAGTTTGAGTTGATTCTGACTAAAATTAATTTTTAAATGAATTTTTAAAGTTGCTCCAAAATCGGGCAAAAGTCCCTGTACTATAGTACAGGGTCGTTGGCCAAATTTTGCCAAAAATGACTTGGTGAGAATTCTGCATTTTTATAATTTTTCCTGATACATATACATGTTCTTATGTTGTATATCAAGTTTGAGCTGATTCCGATCAAAATTGGATTTTTTACAAATTTTTAAAGTTGCTCAAAATGACGCCAAAAAGGTACATGTATAGTATTATCATTATTATCATACCGTCATTGTTTCCTCTTTTTGACTCCACCTCCAGCTCATCCTCTGATATTATAGTCTCCAGTATATTATCCTGCTCTATCTGTTTCCTTCTCTGGTGTCTCTCTATTGTGTTTTCGTCGACAAATTTTACCGTCTTAGGGGGGCTCTCCCCCCGGGACTGGGTGGGGCTGGAACCGCCCGAGGAGTCCGAGTGGTCGCTATGACGACTGGACTTCATAAAGAGG
>NW_003554163.1:0-1695 GCF_000090795.2 Amphimedon queenslandica | reverse complement strand
CTTTTTCTACACAAAAAAAATGGTGAGCAAGGGAAGCATCTTCTCACGGAAAGCAATGCTATGAATTGGGTTGGCATAGTTGTTGAGGCTGAGGCACCTCAGCTGAAGGAGACTGAAGACGGGGTCATTGATGAAGACTTGTATGGCTCATTACACAACCTTGGTCATGACAAGTTTGCTGAGATTGGTTACCAGACATATTCTTCAAGCAAAAACCGTTGGGGGGTAATGGGGTCCACCTCTGTTGCAATACGTGATCCAGTTTTTTGGATTTGGCACAGGCACATTGATGATTTCCGTCAGTCCATCGTAAAGAAATACAAGCAACATGCACTAAAAGAGAGTGCCCCACCTCATGTGAAGCTCACTGAAGTACAAATTTTGCCACAAGACGAAAATTCTACTACACCTCATGGAGGCATTGCCACATATCTCACTGCACCTCAGTTGGATAAGCATGAAGTCAATGCTAAGCTCAACCATGAGCCATACAAGTGGGTGGTCAAGGTTGAAGCCATTGGAGACATAGAAAAGTTTAAGCCATTTACCGTACGAATCTTCATAGCTCCGAAGCTACTGATGGGTGAGCAGCGCCGTTACATTGAGATGGATAAATTTTCATATACTCTTACTAAAAGGACTGCAACAATTACAAGGCTAGATGTGCAGTCTTCTGTGGCCCGCAAGCATTCTAATCCATTGGAGCACCGGGATCCACGCTGTTTGTGTGGATGGCCTCAAAATATGATGTTACCCAGTGGTACTGAAAAGGGCATGGATTATGTAATCTTTGCTATGCTCACTAATGATTCTATCTCAGAGGTATGTCTCTTAACTTTTCATAGAGCTATTCAAAATTTACAAACATTGATTTAGTAACTTATTGATATGTAATTTTTAAATTTTATGCAGGATGATGAAGTATCAATATCTTTCTGTGGAGCTAAGGATGATAAATACCCTGATGAACGTGGCATGGGATATCCATTTGATAAAGCATGGTTCACGACATCCTCAGAGATGCAAGAGGCTATCATGGACTTACAGCATGTGAAGTTGTCAGAGTTTAAGATTTATCGTGAAACAAAGCTTTACGAAGGACGAAAAGTGTCACTCAAAGGAGATATCAGTTGGGAAAATACCATCCAATCTTTGTTCACAAAGAGTGATAAAAAATACATGAGTGACAACTACAATATTGACTTGGAAAAAAAGTCAGATGTGATTCGATACCGGATGTTTATACTTGGTTTATTTGAGAATGGTACAGATGATGCATCTGGCAATTTACCTAAGTGGGATAGTGACAAACTTGCTAAACTGGAAGCGTGGATAGATGCTGATTTTCCTTAAAAACTAATAACTCTCAAATAGGGCTAAGGTCATCATTAAGATGATCAAATATTTTTTGCTTAGTATTTTTGGTTTTAGGATTTTTGTAAAATTTTTATTAAATGACATTGTGAGTGTGACTGAAGTATGATAAGGGTGGCTAATGGGGCTAGAAATAGTTAATAGATAAACAAAAGCTTAACTGGCACTTTTTCTTATTTCTTTATCTTAATTACCTGAGAACACTAAAAAATTGATACTAGTAGTTTAAAATTATAATTGTAATAATTATAGTATAATAATTGGTAAAACCTAGATCTATATATAGCAAGGCTGCAAAAGTCATGGCAGCCATTTTGAAGT
>NW_003554162.1:0-1695 GCF_000090795.2 Amphimedon queenslandica | reverse complement strand
GCTGGTGAGGTTGTATGTGATACTACTGTTACTGATAATCACTGTATAGCCTGTGATTAGACCATTACGCTCAGAACAATTGACCTCATTCCAAGCAAATTTATTAGCCATTGAATTAACTGGTAAAACTTGAATCAATGAAGGTGAAGGCCAACCACTAGGAACTAAAAAAAGAATTAATCATTATTATTAGGAAAATAAATTCTATTACTTCTTGCTTCAGTTTGTACTGATGTGCCCATGCTTCTATCAGATCCTCCTAGTACATTACCAGCTCTCACTGTGATGGTATAGTTCATACCACTGTACAGACCTATTAATGTATAACTGTATGTTGTAGTGGACTGATGAGGACCAACAGAGACTGTCTCATTCACTGATGATAACTCCGGACAAGATGGAGTATAGGAGATGGTGTAGTATGTTACATAGTTGTCACTACTGGGAATAGTCCAGTTCACTGTAATACCAGTGGTTGAGACATTAGATACTGAGAGACTAGTTACTGGACTAGGAACTACAACACATATCAATTACACTCTCTCAATCATAATAACTCACCATCAAATCTTAACACTGTTGTACTATTAACTGAAGGAAGATCTATATATGAGTACACACTGATGGTATAGGTACTCATTGGTGAGAGATCTGTTAGTACAATTTCCTCTTCACTGGTAGATATTACATTGCTAGTTACACCTCCAGTAGTATACTCAATCACATATCCATTAGTCTCTGATGAATTGGTCCAGTTCACTTTGATACTAGTAGCATTTAATATAAACCCTCTCACATTATTTGGAGGACCACTAGGAGCTAGAAAAGAGACAAAGGTATCTACTATTGATTAAAGTATAATCATACCATGTAATATCACAGATTGACTGTAGTTGACTCCTCCAATCATTGCTATACAGGTAACATTAACTGACACTCCCAGTGGATCAGGATATACCAGTAGTGTGTTGTTGTATGTTAGCACATCAATTGATGTATACATCGAGTTACTCTTCATCACTCCATTCACTAACCAGTAAACATCAGTTGAAGGATTTATATCAGTAGTTGTGAGACAATCAATACAATATTGAGTGTTATTGAGTTGTGTAATGGATGAGACTAGTGTCCAATTGATTGAATTAATAACTAGAAATACATCAACAATGTTACAAGTACATTAAAAGGTGCAGTAGCAATACCTGGTAATGTCAGTACACTGATTGTACTAGCAGGTCCCAGTAATTGTTGATAGGCTCTGACTGTGATGCTATAAGTTGTTCCTCCTCTCAGTCCATTCAGTGTGATTGTATTATTACTACTTCCCTCCACCTGTACTGTCTGCACAGTGTCTGTGTCACTAGTGACATTGACTACATATCCATCAGCATCAGATGAATCAAGTGCAGTCCAACTGACAGTGATAGTGGTAGCTGTCTTGCTGACCTCAGTAAGAGAAGAGGGAGCAGTTGCTGGTACTATAAAAAAATAATAAAGTCGTTTTGTTGCTACTTACCTGTTACAAAAATGTCTTTAATTCTTTGTACTGGGTTGTGATTGTAATGACCAAAAAACAAATAGAATCTGAATACATGATCCCCATTGTTGTTTGATTGACTCAGTACTCCACTAGTAATATTCTCTCCATTCCAAGTAACAGTTAGAGTATAGTCCCACCTTCCATTACCATAATCT
>NW_003554161.1:0-1695 GCF_000090795.2 Amphimedon queenslandica | reverse complement strand
TTACTCGACAAATAATTTCTACAAACTGTACATCATCCTTTTGATGCATGATTTCCTCAAGTTCTAGCATCTTAAAATGCTCCATCTATAAAGATCCGGAACCATACATACAAGCTAATGTATTACTAGATATAGTATCAAACACTGGTGGTTGATCTACAGGTGGAAGCTGATACAAGTCACCAACAGCCAAAATGCTAATATTCCCAAAAAGAATATCGTGAGGCTGAACTAATATTTCATTTAGCCATTTATGTACATTTAGTAGCATGTTGCTTTTCAGCATGCTCACTTCATCTATAATCAAAAGTTTAAGTTCTGAAAGCCTAAGCCGCAGTGTATTTACCTTGTCCCGACTTAAAGACTGGTAATTACCAAATTTATTACATCCTAGCATTCAGGCAGAGTGTAAGGTCATGCCTCCAATATTGAACGCTGCTACAACAGTAGGTGCAGTTAATAAAACTATAACTTCATCAGGTTCAAAAATTCAGACAATTTTAACAGTCTGATTGTATCAGACTGAATTATCCATATAATGTGGGACTTGCTCACACCTCCTGGGCCACTTACAAAAATGTGGTACGGTTTAACCCTTTTACCAGTTTTTAAAGCAAGTACAGTCTCCTTACACCACTTCCAGTGGTAAGTTACTATTTCTCTTTGCCTCTACTTTAATCGTCTAATAAGGGACCTGTATTCCTCAGGGTATTATGTCCTTGTTAGCTGCACCTTCAAACCTGTATGCTAGTTCAGCTGGACTTTTTTTGCTGCTGTTGACACGTCAATCATTATTAATAATAAAATTGTATTATTGTCTATATCTTTCTGTGCTAGCTCCATTTTCATTTCCTGACCTTCATCACCCCTGTTATGTTCTGTACCAGGTGCTAACTGGTCCCAGACATGTTAAGGGAGGTTCTGTTGATCGTATCTTTTGTCCCCAATTTCTGCAGCAGTGTACTTGCTTTCATTAGCTAGAATTTCAACAAGCCTATTATTGTGATGAGCCTTACAGGAATCGTATCCGCCTAGCAAGTCAGTTTTTTCTACATACCAGGGACTGTATACCATTAACCGTGATGTGTAATAATTTGTAGGATCACTATCTTTACGGTATCGATGAAATGAAATTACAGCTACAACTTTCCTTTATATAATTGTTCCAAAGTCATCGAGTAACTTAATCTCTTTCAAAGTACTTCCATCAACTTCTTGAGAATTCTCATCATCATCATCATCATCATCATCTCTGGTAGTAGAACCATACTTAACTTTGTAATTTGCATAAAATTCTGCCAGACATATTAAAGCAATTACTGGTGGTCTATGTGTATATGTGACCATAATTGACAAAAAGTACCTTATGGCGGGTAGTAAAATTTGTCTTTCTAGCCTAAGAAATCCAACTTCCTGAGCCCAAGTTATCATAAAATTACTCCACAGGATACAAAAAGTTACCATGAAACTTTTAGAAACAATGATTGTCTAACAAAGCACTCACAGGTTGATATTTTCCATTATAATGATCAATTTTAAAATCCGCCATAAGGGCCCTTTTGTCAATTATGGTCACATATTGTTGTATGTTGCTTTTGCAAAATAGATCATTGTCTTTATTATCAAAAGGAGAAAGTATCCTAGTCTTCTTAAACACGGTAATGCGGTCCTCCTTTGGACTAGTGTTGATGTGAT
>NW_003554160.1:0-1695 GCF_000090795.2 Amphimedon queenslandica | reverse complement strand
CAGTAAACATGTTTAGTTCCATTATTAGAAGTTGCCAATAGATACACTCTGAAAGGACTGCTTGGTTGTTTGTTCTTAATCTCTTGACAAGAAGTAGGGATAGGAGAGAAGGAAGATGAGTCATTTTGTAACATGATAAGGTCTTCCACTAGTAGCAGTATATCATTGATAGCTCCAGCATTAGAGGTAGCAGTCTCCTTGATATGAGAGAGAGAAGAAATAATACCATCCATTTTCTGTTTTATTCCTTGAATGCCTTGATCATTGTTCCTGGTATTATTGAGTAGTTCATTTGATAGTGCGTCGTCAGTGTTATATTGATTGGTATCAGTATTACTGGTATCACTGCAGGTAGTACAGGCTGCAGTACAGGTACTGCTAGTAGCATCATATGTACAAGCAAGATTAGAACTACTGATAAACTGAGGGAGACAAGTAATAGCTAGTATAAGAAGAGAGAGCATTGTTATCCTCTTTGTAATGATTGTTCACTGTTTACTGTCTCCTTTTCATAATATTCTGAAGAACCTGACTATTGACGTCAGATACTATGTAGTGACAAGCATTTAAAGATTAAATGCTTGTCATTGCATAGTATCTGGTGTAGTCTCTATCTGACATCAATTGTCAGGCTCTCCTGAATATTATAAATGGGGTGATTAGAGTACATTGTTTAAAAGAATATACTCTAATCACTCCTTTTATAATATTCAGAAGAGCCTGAGTATTGACGTTAGATACTATCATGGAGATTTCTCAAATAGAAGACTGTGAGAAGCCCACCCCAGTTTCTATGTATATTTTGAATGTAATGTTAATTAAATATTTGTAGTAATTCTTTTTATTTTAAATTAAATTATTTTGCAAGAGTAGCTATTGCCTTTTATTAGACTATATACACATTTGATCCAATACTTTGTACTACAACAGCCTTAGTGTACTTTTATTGTTCCCTTTCATTTGTTTCCAAGATGCTATAAGTATATGCCACTGATTTCGATACTATCATTTTGAAATTAAAGAACTGAGGCACAATTTTGTGATTATTTAGGCTTTTATTCATACATGTATTTACTGTATGTTTGGTATGACATAGAGCCTGTAGTTGACGTAGTTCTAAGTACACAATAACTCTGTATTTATAACTGTACAATCAAATTCTTAAAAACTTGGTACTCTAGTTTGTTTCAGGCTTTCTTACTGTGTGCAATTATACAATGGATTCAGTGCAATATTTGTTACATGTACATGTACGTGTATATAATTGGTTTATAGAACTTGAGAATTGTGTACACATAGCTTAAGGTTTGTCCACTTTAAATTGTAGTAGAGCACAAGGAATGTAGCAATACAATTTTTAAAATTTTGTAATCCATTACTTTGTTGCCAAAAAACATGAAAACAAAAAAAATAAAGGTACAAGTAGATACAGAGTAGATAGAATTTTAGTAGATTTGCTATGTTTGGCAACTGATAAACACCTCATTCTTTTGTAATACTTAGAAGATGAGCCTGCATGACCAATGACATGAGATCAAATCACTGTGTACTAATATGTAATGGTAGGCATTTAAGGAACGTACTCTAGTAGTAACTAATTGGTTTACCATGCTATACTACATGTATATTATATTTTGAAAATGTGATTGCCTGCTATAGTTGCTATTCACTTTAATTCTTTTTACTAGAAAGAAG